>NW_020175039.1:9244354-9301815 GCF_003031525.2 Neophocaena asiaeorientalis asiaeorientalis
TTTTTTTTTTCTTTTTGCGGTACGCGGGCCTCTCACTGTTGTGGCCTCTCCCGTTGCGGAGCACAGGCTCCGGACGCGCAGGCTCAGTGGCCACGTCTCACGGGCCCAGCCGCTCCGTGGCACGTGGGATCTTCCCGGACTGGGGCACAAACCTGTGTCCCCTGCATCGGCAGGCGGACTCCCAACCACTGCGCCACAAGGGAAGCCCTTCCTGCAAGTTTCAACAGCACCTGGGATGGTATGGGATGGATTAGAGGGAAAAGGTTAGGATGTTTAAATTCCTGTTTAAGTCTGTGTGTGTGTATGTGTGTGTGAGCATACACCACACATGTATAAGTAAAGGGAAGGTCTGGCTACACAGTCCCTGTGGGGCAGAGAATTGAGCCCCTCCAACAGCATTATTCAGCCTCTTCTCCATAAGTGCAAAGCAGGAATTGCTCCCAAGAAGCAGATGTAGCTGAGAAAAAGTGTGGCTCTAGCGATCGTCTCCAAAGGCCACCAGGCTGGCGCTGAGATCTCTCAGTAGGAGATGCCCTGTTCTTGTTGCCCCAGATCTCCTTTACAGCCAAGCCTCCTCCTTCCCAGAGACTTGGAAAGCCAGGCTGGCCACGACCATTTTATAGTCACTTCTGGATTATAAACTGGTATATGGCGTCCCTGAAAACCCTCCTTCTGACAACAATTTCATATTGCCTGACAGGCCTTTTTTGAGTATTGCAGTTTCTGGCCTTGATTTGAAAATTTATTATTGATGCTTGGTGTCTTTTAGAAATTGGCTGTAAACCATCTTCCTGCTGCATAAATGAGGCAGATTCCTATTGTGTTAGGCTATAAACATCCTATGTTTATTTGCCAGGGCATCTAAATCATTGTTTCAGCAAATAGGAGGCTTGTAGGCATCAGTCTGGGATTGAATTGGATTGGATTATGTTCATCCTTTTAACTGATTTTAATTCTCTGCTTCAGGAAGTCTGACAGATGTTATTGTGCTACCAAAAAGCAAGTAGGCTTCCGATCAGGTGAACCCATTTCCGACTATTAAAATCTTGGAGAAAATGTTTCTAGCAACAAGTAATTAGAGCTGATTGCAGTGAAAATTGAACGAAGTGACTGAAACTTCCCCAGTAGCACATGCCAGTGGCCTAGTTAGGCCTGGACAGAGAGCAGAGATGAGATTCAGGTTGCTAATGGGAGCCTGCAGACTGGAGAATGGGGTACTGCTCTCTACCTGCCTCTAGACCCTCATCCCTACGTTACTTTCCAACTATTTTATTAAACCTGAGAACAAAAAGCTTCCTCGGATTAAGGTGGCAAGTCAGGAAGGATTGTTTTCTCAGAGGCTGCCTTAGAGGTGCCTGTTAATCATTTTATTTGAAAATTCAGTACTGCTGAACTCCCACACAAATTTCAGTGTGCGGGCCCTGGAGAGTTTTTTGGCCCTTAAGTATGTAAGATTTATAGCATGGTGCTTCTATTAAGCAAAGTCCGAAGACTGGAGAAGAGAGAGGAAGGACACGGTCAGGCTACACAAGAGAGGTAAAGGTTGGCTGCTTTTTTTCCTAATTCCAGGCAAATCAGCAGCTGTGAGAATCTGGCGTCATTCACAGTCTGCATTAGCTGGCCCTGTGTGTCCAGTCTCACCTTCACAAGGATATGTGTGGTCAGAAAATGGCTTGGTTTGCTGTTGTATAAAACACTATCTGGTTAGTTTTTGCTTCAGATGATGAAATAGTCTGAGCCCAATTTTCCAACCTTAAACCAGATGACCTCCCCTTGTTAGAGCTTTCCGTGTTTTTCATGTTTCTTCTCAGCAATCCTAAAGGTAGGAAGAGCTGGTATTACTCTACCCATTTTACAGCTGAGGGCACTGAGTTTCAAACAGAGAGGAGGTGAGGTGATTTACTACTTACTTATTTCCCAGGTGAGGCGCTTTATTTCGAGGTGAGCAGATAGAACTCTGGAGTCATACTGTCTACATTTCAGTCCTCCTTCTGCCATTTCCTGGAGGTATCATCTCAGAGTCCTCAGCCATAAAGTGGGAATAATATTTAAATAATAAGAGTATTTACCTTATGGAGATTTTGAAGAAGCAAATGAATTAACATATGTAAAGTACTTAGAACAATGCCTATCGTGAACTAACAATAAATGTTAGTTGTTGCTCTTTATCATTCTCATTATTATTACTACTTGAGTTACCATCTGTGCTACTTTGGGTAGCTTATGGATTACAGGACCTTTGATTCCTAGTCTGTGTTTCTTTTTTTAATTTTAAAATATCAGTGAAGAAATTAATATGGTTAATGTCAACCAGTATTTTTTGCAAAGTGAGTGGATGTACAACAAAAAAATCATGCCTATGTGGATTTTCCCCAGCTTTGTTTACTATTTACCAGGAAGCCAGACAGTTGAAGAGAACAGCTGAATAGAGAGAGCATGACTGGGGAGAGTTAAGGGGAGATATATTAGTCTGAACCAGTTGTTGACTGTGGAAGAATTCATTAGGAAATTGATTTAAAATGATTTGCTTGGATGGTACAGACAGCTGGTTTCATTTATTAGAAAGAAAGAGCCCAGATATGGTGGGAGAATATCTAAGGTAAAGGCTAACAAAGAGATTGCAAGCTAATTTATTTATTTATCTATTTAAAAATTTTTTTGTTAAATTTATTTATTTTTGCGTTGGGTCTTCGTTGCCGCGCAGGCTTTCTCTAGCTGCGGCGAGCAGGAGCTACTCTTCGTTGTGGTGCGCGGCTTCTCATTGAGGTGGCTTCTCTTGTTGCAGAGCACGGGCTCTAGGTGCACCAGCTTCAGTAGTTGCAGCACACGAGCTCAGTAGTTGTGGCGTGTGGGCTCTAGAGTGCGGGCTCAGTACTGGTGGTGCATGGGCTTTGTTGCTCCACGGCATGTGGGGTCTTCCTGGACCAGGGATGGAACCACATGCGCAGGCCTCTCACTGTCGCGGCCCCTCCTGCTGCGGACCACAGGCTCCAGACGTGCAGGCTCAGTAGCTGTGGCTCACGGGCCTAGTTGCTCCGCGGCATGTGGGATCCTCCCAGACCAGGGCTCGAACCCGTGTCCCCTGCATCAGCAGGCGGATTCTCAACCACTGCGCCACCAGGGAAGCCCCTCTGCTTTTTTATAGCATTTTCTTAGTGCTTAAAAAAAGGATAATGTGTAAATGTCCAGCAATAACAGAAATAATGAATGAATTATGGTACTCCACTTCATAGACTCTTCTGTAGCTATGAAAAGGAATGAACTGTAACCTCTAGCTGACTTGCAGGGATTTTCATGAATTATTATTGAATAAGAAAAGAATTATGCAGAGAAGTGGGTATAATATCCTGTTTTAATAAAACAAATATAGACAAACTTCTGTGTGTACATTTGTATAGAATTATATGAGGATGGAGGAAAAATAAAGAAGCACAAATACTAAGTTGTTAACGAGGATTATCTTGCTGGAGGAAGGGATTGCTGATGGGGGAGGAGATGGGGATAGGACAAGTAGCAGGAGGAAAACAAGTGCATCATGAAATATTTGGTTCTATGTATAAAAATAAAGAGAAGTTTTAGACTGACATGCATTTTAAAATCAATGTGTACATTTAGTGCTGTAATTGTTCCTTTTTTCCTTAAAATCTGTTAAATCAATAATGTGTCTGACAATCAGGTACATTTTAAAACTGAGAAAATGTAGTGAAAGTCATAGAAGTGGGCAGACCATGAAGAGCCCTCAGTGCCCCAGTTTTCTTGACTCTAAAGTTCTATGGCACTGCTGTCCATGAGAGCAGCCACTAGCCATATATGCCTATAGAGCACTTGAGATATGGCTGGTCCAAAATGAGATGCTCTGTAAATGTCAAAAACAGACATCAGACTTCAAGGAATTCGTAAGTCTTTGAACGTAAGAGAAAAGGAGTAAAATCACTCGTTAATATTTTTTATATAAAGTATGTGTTGGGTGACAATATTTTGGATATATTGGGTTAAATAAAATGTATCAATAAAATTAATTTCATCTTTTTACTTTCTGATGTAGCTAATATAGAAAATTGAATTTTAGAAAATTTACATAAATTTGAAACTAAGTTTAGAGAATTTAAAACTCAGTGTACGTCTCACATGATATTTCTATGGGACAGTACTGGCCCTAAGGAATTACAAAAGGATGAAGAGGTATTAGGAATGGCCAAGAGGAAACTAATTTTTACGTAATTTGGGAGGAAGGAATGCTAGGTATTGTGGAAAAGGGCATAACTTTAAGACGGGCTCTCAAAACACGTGCCTTTGATCAGTAGTATCACTGAGAATATCTTTGAAATGCAAATTCTCCAGCCCCACCAGACCCTGATCAGAAACTGTGGGTATGGGGTCCAAGATCTGTGTTTCTGTGGGTTTTTTTTTTTTTTTTTTTTTTTTTTTTTTTTTTGCAATACGTGGGCCTCTCACTGCTGTGGCCTCTCCCATTGTGGAGCACAGGCTCCGGACGCGCAGGCTCAGCAGCCATGGCTCACAGGCCCAGCTGCTCCCCGGTGTGTGGGATCTTCCCAGACCGGGGCACAAACCCGTGTCCCCTGCATCGGCAGGCGGACTCTCAACCACTGCGCCACCAGGGAAGCCCTGTTTCTGTGTTTTAATAAACATTCTAGGTGATTTCGATGCAGGCTAAAATTTGCTTTAGGATAAGGCAGAGCTTGGATAAAAGCTGCAGAAGATAGCGTGGTTAGTCTGAGTTTTAGAAGATGCCTCAACATAGATTAAGCTTATCCCAATGGCAGTGAATTCAGCATGCTACACAGGCTTTTAGCAGTGGGTCATTCCTGAGGAGAAACTCCAAGCAAGAAAATGGTGGTTAAATGCTTCAATTACTTTCAAGTTTCAGCATCGGCCTCTGAGCTGTCATTATTGTGTTTCTTTGATAAGTGTGATTTTTATCCACACGATAGCTTTGAGAATCAGAGTCATGTGTGAAACTTGGCATTTGAAACCATTTTGGATGCTTTAATGACCTCACTTTCCAAAACCAAGTTGGTTATCACTGGAAAGAAAATAATATATATTTATCTTTGGGATAGAAACAGGTTAGAAAAGATTGTAGTACTCAGTTTTATCTAACTTTCATATAAAAGATAGAATTTCTTTAAGCAACAAACTTTGTATCTCTGACAGCGAATTTAGTATCATCTTTAAAACTGCCTACCTCATTGATGAAAAAATTGCAAACCTATTTTCATTTCCTTTAAATGCTTGAGTGAACGTACTAGAATGGAAGTAGCGTCCTCACTGTGGGGGAGGGGAATGGGACGTGGGGTATGCTTGTCAACAAAGTGGGTACCAACACACACACACACACACACACACACACTATCCAAACAGCATACTTCATAACGGAGATGAAACAAAACTTTCCATTTTCATTTTCTATGTTCAAAGACACAAAATGTCTTGCAACCGAAAAAAAGAAAAAAAAAAAAGGTGATGAGCAGCTTATTTCATTAGTGGATCATATGACCAAAGGTGTCCTATTGACATTTCCATGATTTTCATGGTCATGAATTATTAGACATGCCATGGGTAAATTAAGAAACAAAATGACATTTTCTTTAATGTTCATCTAACAATGCCTGTAGATAGCTAATAACTGTGGCACTGAGGACAAGATTAGTAAAAATAAATGGTTCACAAACTGTATACTGAGTCTAGTCTAGGAATATTTCTAGTCTAGAAATATAACGTTTAGTAGGCGGGTATATTTCCTTCCTGTATGGTTGTGGCAAAAGTAGATACTGAATATAAATAACAATGGGATAAAATTTGTAAAAAACAGTAAACATATTAAGGGGATTTAATTTGGTCTAAGAAGTCAGAGAAGGGTGCCTTGAGGAGGTGATAGATGATAATGAGAGGAAGGGGTCAAAGGAGCTACATGTGAACATCTCCTAAGTGCAACAAAAGCTTGACTCTTAGAGAAGCATTTAAGGTACTGCAGAGTAGAGAGCCAGTGGAAGCGGGGACCAAAGATAAAAGCAGAGACATAAGTATGAGGAATTTCTTAGTATTTAAAAAAAACTATATTTGGAGTTTTGGATTGCTTCTAGAGGGCCATTGAAACCATAACCATGTCATCAGATTTCCTTTTTTTTTTTTTTTTTTTTTTTTTTTTTGCGGTACGCGGGCCTCTCACTGCTGTGGCCTCTCCCGTTGCGGAGCACAGGCTCCGGATGCGCAGGCTCAGCGGCCATGGCTCACGGGCCCAGCCGCTCCGCGGCATGTGGGATCTTCCCGGCCCGGGGCACGAACCCGTGTCCCCTGCATCGGCAGGCGGACTCTCAACCACTGCGCCACCAGGGAAGCCCAGATTTACTTTTTAGCTAGATTATGCTGGCTTCAGTGTAAATAATGAGCTGGAGCAGGGGTGAGGGCCCTGTTGCAGAAAGTAGACCAATTGAATCAGTTCTTACATTAGTCCAGGCAAAGGTAAGTGTGGCCTAGACTAGGGTGGTGGCCATGGGAATGGAGAGAAGTGAATGGATGTGAGCAGTATTTAGATTGAATCAACATGATTTGGTGGTGGAGCGAATGTGTGGAATGAGGTAGAAGATGCTCCTCAAGTTCCTGATGCAAGCAAGGATGCGGGACACTGATGAAGGAGCAGGGTTTGGAGGAAAGAGAACGCAGTTAGTGTTAGGAGCCTTGAGTTTATGCGAACGAGTCATCTAGGTGGAGATGAATAGCAGAATAGAATTGACTGAGCTGCCAGGAGGAGTTGGGTGTCCCTGGCAAACGAGTGGTAATTGAAGCCAGGGGAGTGGATGAGGGGTCCCTGGAGCTTTTGATGTAGGGCAAGAAGAAAGAGGGCCTAGGACAGCAGATGGGACAGTTGGAGCCAACTAAGGTGACTGAAATGAAGTCTCCAAAGGGGAAGGAGAAAAAATTAGCAGTACATGGTGTCAGAAAAGCAAAGGAAGGGAAATGTTTCTGGTAAGGGCAGTGACAGCAGTGTTGAATGCGGCTGAGATGGCAAATGAGATACGGGCTGAGAGAGGTTTACTGGTGACTCACAAGAGCACTTCCTGTGGAGTAGTAAAGGCAAAAGCCAGAAGGCTGAGGGACGGGAGGACATAAAGAAAGCCTGGTCAGTAGCTGAATGAGGCCAGAGTTGAGGGAAGATATTTAAGATGAGAGAGAGAGAAATATGTTTAAATGCTGGTGAGAGTCTCAGGGGAAAAGAAGAGTTGAATGTAAAAAGGTGGGATGTGGGGGGAAGATAATTGACAGAACAGATTCCCCGAGAAAGCAGTAGGGCATGGGATTCTGTGTTCTCAGTTGGGAGAGAGGGAACTTCTTCCATTGTAATAGGCAATAGGAAGCTACAGGAGTTTCTTTCTGATAATTTCTATTTTTCTCTGGCAAATAGGGATACTAATCTGCTGAGAGCGAAGGGAGAAGATGAGGAAAAGAGAGGGTTGACATAGTCATTCTGGGAATGAAAAAGACAGCAGCCTGGGGAAGCATAATGGAATTGTCGAACAGGCTGAGGGTCCAGATGAGAATGCTGACTGTGATTTGCAGTGGTTCCCATTTGATTGCTTCCACTGGAGCCCAGCAATACTGTGGAAGAGTGCCCCAGGCAGAGAGCATCACTGAATAGCCTCGTGACCTTGGGCGAGTCACTTATTCTCCATTTCCTCATCTGTGAACTGGGAATAACAAGAGTACACATCTGATAGGATTGTTGAGATTATTAAATGAGTTAATACACATAAAGTACCGAGAATAGTTCGTAGATAGTGTACCCTGGATACTAAGTGGTTAGCTGTTCTCTAGCTTTGGGGTTTTGACAGACATGAGATGATAGGAGCAAAGGAATGGGAAATATTAACAAGAGAGAGGTTGAAATTGTAGATGAGCTAAACTGGAGAACAAGGGACGTGAAGCCATAGATTTGGAAAATCACTAGATGGTTTTGTATTTACTGGAAGTCCTCCTGGTATGGATTCCTGGCCTAAAATTAGAATACGCTGGTTTTGCTGACAGAATTGGAGTGTTAATGGAAAATGAATGACAGTTTCTGAGCTCTGTTATTCCAGCTCCCATTCTATACTTTTGGCTTTGGTACCCAATTACACAAGGAATTTACATCAAAAAGATGTCGCTGTTTTGAGAACTTTAGCTTAAAGCAGATCCTGTGTGTGAGACTTTACGTTCTGAATTCCTGTGAAATGGGAAAGTTCTTAAGAAAAGAAACAAATTTATAAGAGGCTATATTAAGAGAATCCCCTTAACTTAAGGCAATTTTGTTTAAAAGCTGTAAATTTGCCAACTCTTCCTGTTTTCCTTGAGGTCCACAATGCAATTTAAGCCAGAAAAACAATCAATTTGGCCCAAGCTTGAATTGCTGCAGCATATCAGCCTCCAAAAGTGAAATTTAAAAGGAACTCTCAGCATCGCTGATGGGCCTAGACACTCACAGGTGTTATTTTGTCTCCGAGAATATATTTTGTGCGGTCACTCAGATCACACGCTGGGACCCTGGCCTTTAATCATAAATGTAAATGGACTTTAGACACCAACATTTATTTCCAGGTTGGAAAATGATTGAGATTTTATAGGTAAAAATATTACTGACAAGGCTAGTGAGCTCTCTGAAAATAGTTTCATGTGCTAACAAGCAAATAAATAAAATACAATTATAGACTAGGGCCTGCCCCGCTAGGAGTCTAGAAATTTTGATTTTATTCTTGCCCGGGCAAATGATTTTTTCTTAATTTAGAGGAGACATTTAGAGCTGGGGAGGGTGGAGAGAAGAGAGATCAGGGTGGTCTATCTCAGGTGCAGATACCACCATTCTTATCTCAAAAATACCCCTTAATCTGTTGCCTTCCCAGAAATTGCCAATGGACAGATGTCAGTTATTAAGGATAGTTTATTTATTCATTTATTCAAACGAATTCATTGAAACCTTCCTATATGCCGGAGACTGTGCACATCCCTGGAGTTACAGTGAGCACAAGACATATTCCCAAGTCTCAATGGGGTATACCCTAGCGGGAGTGAGGCAAGTACAAAGTTAGAAATAGGATTTTACAGGAGGACGTATGAGGGAACCTAATCAAAACAGAGGAAGAAAGAGGCTTTCTGGAGATGCAAAGACTGAGTGGATCATGAGGGGTGAATGGGAAAAATTTTGGTAAAGAATCAGGACGCTGTGGTGGTGAGTGGGGAAGTTAGTGGCATAAGCAAAGAAGGGGTTATGGCCCACTGGAAAAATGTAAGAAATTGTGTAGAGTTGGAGCTTAGGGTCACAGGAGGAGAATAGGGAGCTGAAACTGGAAGAGAAGAAAGGGCAGTGGCCAGGTTCTGGAAGACCTGTACTGAGTAGAAGAATGGATTTACTCTTACAGCACTGTGGGAACGCTGAAGAATTTTTAAATGGTAGAGGGCTGTAACCATGCTTACGCTTCAGCCAGATCGCCCCTGCTGCTGTGTGAGGTGGGGTTGGAAGGCCCCCAGCCTGGTGGAAGCAAGAGCGGTAATTGCTCCAGGAAAGAAATGCGGAAGGTCCGCACAGAGCCAGTGGCTGTAGGAGTGGAGAAGGGGGGATAATTTGGGGTGATCTTAAAGGGAGAATTAATAGAATGTGGATGTAAGTGATACAGAAGAGAAAGGAAATAAGATGATGTCCATATTTTTTGCTTATGTACTGGCTAGCAGGTGGTATCTTCCACGGAGAGAAGAAGTATAGGAGCTAAGGCAAGTTTCGGTGGAAGGTCCAGAGTTCAGTTCTAGACATATTGGGCTTCAAATGTCTTTAGCTTATAACAAGTGGAAAGCTTAGAGTGAGTAGTGGGATCTGTGGCTTGAGATCTCATGGGAGATATTTGAACTGGAAGCACCAATTAATTTAGAAGTCTTCAGGATATAGATGGTGATTGAATACATGCAAGTGGTTTCTTAGGAAGAGAGAGAGTAAATAATGGGAAGATTGCTATTGACAGAACCCCAAGGAACTAACATTTACGTCATGAGTAGAGGAATGGAACTCTGAGAGTGGTGTGTGAATGGATGGTTATAGAGATGGGAGTAAGACGGTATAACAGAAGTTAATGGAGAAGAAGATTTCAATAAGGAGTCAGTTCTGCTGGATGTTAAAATAAAATAAGGGTTGGACATATCCATTAAATTTAGTATCCAGCAGGCCCTGGATGGCCTTGGCAAAAGCATTCCCACGTCTTTGTGGGGATGAAGCTGGATGTCAGTGGGTTTAAGAGTGACGTGTGCACTAAAATATGTAAATTACACTTTCAAGAAGACTCGTTTTGAAAAGAAGGTGAAATGTAGGGTAAGTGAGGAGGGAGAGAACGTACTGGGCTGGAATTGAGTAATTCAGTCAACTTCTGAGTTTTGTTGTTGCTGCTGTTTTTAACATCAGGAGATGTGCCCATCTATGTGCTTAGAGGAAAAAGCCCCCAGCGAAGGGAACATTGCAGGTTCGGAGAAGAGGAAGTTCTGCACGTTCTGGCAGGGATGAGTTCTAGGAGTTGTTCATCGAAATACCGTGATCTTAGGGCCAGAAGCAAAGGCATCAGCAGAGAGCTTGTTAGAAATGAGGAATGTCGGGCCCTATCCTAGATTTATGCAACCAGAATCCACCTTTTAACAAGAAAGAACATTCTCCTGAGATAGATAGGAAGATAAGCACAGATAAGTTTCTTGATGTTGGCCAAGAAGGGAGTTAAAATGATGTTATGTCATTTTGCTATGAGGGAGTGAAGTGATTTACTGAGAATAAGTAGGGGGCAGCGCATGTAGTAAAAGAGAGCCGGCTAGTGGGGACTGAATGGGTAGCACTGAAAGGGACGGGCTTACTGTGCTCTGCATGTGCATGTGTGGATGTCTCCCACAGCCTAGGGCTGGTATAGGAGCGGGCAGACACTTAGGTTGATGTAGGTTTGGAGTTTTAGCAAAAGTGGGAGTCAGCAAGAGAGAGGGTGAATGAATGAACCACAGGGTCTCTGTTGGAAAGCAAAGTCAATGAACGTCCGTGGGAGCTGATAGACTGGAAGGAAATGGGCGTCAATCATAGTTATTTATAGAAATCAGAACTATTACACTGCCAGCAACAGTGGCCACTCATCCAAAGAAAGCTCTTCCTTCTCACTGCAGAGTGTTTTTGTTTGTGTGTTTTACAAATAACACACCTAAAACATTCACTCTTCTCTCTCCCCTGGTCGCCTGTCGAGCTAGAGTCTGAGGCTGCTCCAGGCACTGAAACTGCCCACGAAAATAGCATCCTCACTGTGATCTTGACTATGGCTTCTCAGTTCTTTAAACGGGAATAAGAAGACTCGTAAGATCTGGCTGAGGGCTTTAAAAGATCAGAATGATATTCTTTGCTACCTTGAATGCCCTTTTTAAAATAACTATTTGCAAAATGTATACAGGAAGTATGTTTTATGAATTTTATACTGATTCTTCACCCAAATGTTTTTTCTTTAATTTTTGAACCTCAAAGCACTTTGTTCTTCCCTCATGACACTATTTAACTATACAGTTGGCCCCTGAACAACACAGATTTGGACTGCGCTGGTCCACTTATATGTGGATTTTTTTCCATAATAAATACTATTATACTACACAATCCATAGTTGGTTGATACAGATACAGAGGAGCTGCCTACATGGGGGATCAACTATAAAAGTTATTCGTGGGCTTCGCTGGTGGCACAGTGGTTGAGAGTCCGCCTGCCGATGCAGGGGACACGGGTTTGTGCCCCGGTCCGGGAGGATCCCACATGCTGCAGAGCGGCTGGGCCTGTGAGCCATGGCCGCTGAGCCTGCGCGTCCGGAGTCTGTGCTCCGCAACGGGAGAGGCCCCAACAGTGAGAGACCCGCGTACCGCAAAAAAAAAAAAAAAAAAAGTTATTCGCAAATTTTTCACTACACAGAGGGTTGATGCCCCTAACCCTCACGTTGCTCAAGGTTCAACTGTGTGTGTGTGTGTGTGTGTGTGTGTGTGTGTGTCTCTATATATATTTTTAACATAGCTCAGTAGTTTCATCCCTTCTAAGAGACTGTAAAGTTGTGAATATCAGGAGCTGTCTTGCTAATTTTTGTTGCATTGCTAAGCAAAGAGAAGGTTTTCTAGCTGCATCACTGGGTCCAGGAATAGGGTAGAGTACGCTAGAGAGAGGACTGGTAGAAGATTATGAAATGCCTTTTGTACCAAAATTAAATGTTTGTATTTTAACCTCTAAGATAGGCAGTCACTAAAAAGTAAAGTAGGGAAGTGATATGATATGCATCTTCTGGAAGCTCACGCTGTCCACTCCAGAGAGAGGAGTACTGAACAGAGATGTGTAAGACGAGAGCAAGGACATGAGTTACAAAACCATTGCGTTCGTCCAGTTGAGAGTCAAGGGTCTGAAATGAGGCATAACTTTAAATATGGACAGGAAAGCTTTCATAAACTACACTGTAGGATTTAATGACCTTGGAGCGGGGATGAGACAGGGGAAGAAGCCTGTAGCTCACTCTGGGTTTCTGGATTGGGTGACACAGGTAATGCCATTCACTGAGATGGGCAGAGAGAGAAACAGGTTCGGGGAAGGGGAAGGGGATGGTGATGATGGTGGGGAGTGATCAGTTTTAGAAATTCTAAACTACTTTACTTATGGTAATAAACATTGGTTGAATACGCTCGAAGAAAAATGAATATGAGACTCTTTTGAACTTTAAGAGCCAAGGTTGAAATGGAAACATGTTATTAAAAATGTTTACATTTATTTCCCCCAAGTGGAATTTATGAACCACTCCTACTGCCAGGTCTGTGGTGGGGAAGCAAAACATCTGGTTGAAATTCCACTGACCTTTAGCTACACCTGAGTTTTCCTGCGATGCTCATTTTCATTCCAAATGGTACAGCAGAGCCCTAGGGATTGTACTTCCTGGAGCATTCCACCAGTAAAGAGCATTTGTGCAGCACTTGCATTTCACACGCAGCTTTTTGAGCCAACTTGGTTCTAAACACTGAATTGGGCACTTTTAAAATATTTGCGTATCTGAGTTTGTTACTTCTTCACATCAGAAAGTTTGCAGAGTGATTGTGAAAGAGGTTAGGAAGTAAAGTCTCTGATCCTGTCAGTGTTTTTCTCTGAACCTTAGCAGAGGCACATAGATAAAGCGATAGAAGGGGCATCAAGGATGTCCTGATTAGGAATCAAGAAGGAAGATTCAAGAAATGCACCCTGTATTTCTAGACAGGTCCCAATTTTTCGCAATGTAAATATGTGGCTAGGCCAACTTCTTAGTACAGCTTGTTTCCAGTGGCAGAACTTGATGTTGTCCTAATTGCTTCTTTTCGTTTGTGATTCTCTGATACTTTTGAGGGGGGTATAATGTCCTAAGTACGTGGAGCTTCTGTTTCTGTGTCCTGTTTGCCATAGCACATGTGGTAAGCTGAATAATGGCCTCCTTGAAATGTTCACATCATAATCCCTGGAGCCTGTGAATATGTGACCTTATGTGACCAGAGGGGGTTTACAGATGTGATTAAATTGAGGATTTTGAGACAGGGAGATTATCATGGATTATCCACATGGGCCCAACGTAATAACAATTGTTCTTATACGAGGGGAACGGGAGGATAAGAGTCAGTAGTAGGACATGTGATTTGGGAAGCAAGAGATTGGAGTGATGAGAGAAAGGGGTCATGAATCAAGTGTGCCGGTGACCTCTAGGAGCTAGGAAATGCAAGCAAACAGAGTCTTTCCTGATGCCCAGGGGAATGCAGCAGCCCAGCCTACACCTTGATTTTAGAGCACCACCCCTTGAGTCAACTTGCAGGTGATGCTAGAGCAGGAAGGGTCGATTTAGATATCAAGCAGTATTTCCCAATAGATTTTAAAAGAATTTCAAACTGTATATTGATTACTAGTGCTGTTATTAGTGCTCTTAAAGAGAATCTCTAGAGGGGTAAAAGTTTGGTCCACCCTAAACACAGAAGGTCAAAAAAGTTGCCCTTCTTAAGAAGGTTATTGTGGTGGTCACTTGGCAAATTGTCTATGTTGACAACATGGTTAGATTTGACTGAAGCATTTGTTGTCTGTCCTGACCTGCTTTCTGTGTACTTAAATCAAGGATTCTTCAATGCTCTCAGAATGGGACTTTGATCCACTGGATTTGGTTGAATTCCCTGCTCAGATCTGAATTTGCAGGCAGCATTTTAGAGTATTTATATCCTGTAGGGAAAACATGAACATTTATCTATGAATTTAAGTCCTGGCTTGCCCTGTTCATTTTCAGAAATCAAAAGTACATCATCTCTGCCAAATGCAGTTTTTTAAAAAAATTGCCCACGCAGATCCTAGAGAATATTGGCATAACATTTTTTACAAACTTGTGTAAATGTTTTAAGCTTACAAATGACAAGCCTTGTGTTGTCAAGTAGTGATGAAACATAACACAAGGAGAGACGGTGAGTCACATGGCTTAACAGAACTAACAAGTTCTGAATAGTACAAGTGACTAATTGCTCTGCTAGTGTACTCCGGGCGACGAGCCCTAGAGAGGAGAACATTCATGAGTCATAGGATTTTTGTAGATTTAATGACAACCCTAGAATTACATTAGCATTGCCTCCAAATTGAGGAGACATTGAAGAAAGCAGAATTCAAATGAACTGGTGTGACTCAGTGTGAAACCTAAATCAATGAAAAAGAAGCTGGAAGAAGAAATAAAAACTCTCGTGCATACAGAAGAGGAAAACCTTCATGTATTTGTGGATTCACTCAACAAGCTCTACTCAGTGCCTACTGTGTATCATGCACTGTGCTTTTTCAGGACAAAATAATTTGCTTCCAACTGTGAATATGGGAGAATGGTCATACTAAGCTGAGAATGAATGAGGTCTTGGCAAGACTGTTTTCCACTAAAACCCAGGTACTTAGAGGATGTGCTTTTACTTATTTGCCTCCCATGAATTTCTGTACTTTTGGGTATCTGTGACATTGAATGTACTTAGAACACTTTCATGATTGAGTCCTGTTACTAGGGGAGAAAGCTAGGTCAGATTTTGCTGAGTTTTGTTCTGCATGATCTTCAACGAGTGCCGCTCAATTGGTCTCTTACTCCCCAGTAACTTTCATATTGAGGCTGGTATTTATCATTAAAACAATTAGTTGTGGCATTTATTTTTAAATAAAGCCAGGAGCACAGACGTTAAGAATCACAGATCACTTGGTGAAAAATCTCTGAATATCTCCTATGCTGTCAGCCCTAGTAAATTTTACCTTGTCCCAGACTGTGTATGTAAAACGTTCTCCAGCCTACTCTAGGCTGGATTCATCTACACCTGTCTGTTTTGTACTACTCTTGCTTGAGTTCTACGTTTGATTCAAGGATTTTAGGACAGTGTAAACTCAAAGGTTTGAGGAGGTAACCCCAAGAGTCCTATTTGTTTTCCTAGAATTTACCCAAGCCCTCAAATCATTGCTGGATACATATAGTGGCATTCAAGGAATTCTTCAGACCCCAATTAACAAAATGCCACCAGTTCCAACTGCCCATCCTCCCTATAGGGCCTTCCCTGCCCTGGGTTCTGTTCTCTATTGCGGCATCTGTCACAGAAGGGTATTTACTTACAAGTTCATGTCCGTGCTGGACTTTGAACATCACAAAGGCACTCGGCACAGTGTACAGAAGGAGTTCAGTAAATGATTGTAGCATTTATCTAAATGTACTCCTGAAAGGAGGTTTTGCCTTTGGTATTAAAAATAGGGTATCATTCTCCTTGGGATTTCTTCTGTGACTCTTGGTTTTGACAAAGAATCACTTGAACATGCCAACTCTACCAATGAAAACCCTTCTCACTCAGCCACTTACATGGTTTGTGACATTCAGTGCTCTCAGTGTTTGCTAAAAATGATGTTCATAAAAGCTGGAACTTCAGGGATGGAAGAATGACATTCATTTCAAATGCGCCAACATGATCATATGTCAAATGACAAGGTTTCCGAACAGGGCATGAATTCTTCTGTTGTTAAAAACCTGATATTTGCAATAATGACTTGGCCTGCCTGTAAATGCTACACTTGACTTTTTTTTTAAATTTACCATCTTCATTTTTTTTTTTTTTTTTTTTTGGGGTACGCGGGCTTCTCCCTCTTGTGGCCTCTCCTGTTGAGGAGCACAAACTCCGGACGCGCAGGCTCAGCGGGCATGGCCCATGGGCCCAGCCGCTCCGCGACATGTGGGATCCTCCCGGACCGGGGCACGAACCCACGTCCCCTGCATCAGCAGGCGGACTCTCAACCACTGCGCCACCAGGGAAGCCCTACACTTGACTTTTATGAAACTAATGACATCTGCCGCGTAGAAGTGCACTATCACTCCTACTGTGGCCATTTCTGGAACAAAACAGAGCTTTTACATGTTCCCCACTAGAACGTTCCTGAGAAAGGAAGGAAAACGTTAGAATTCAGGAGAATCTAGGAGATGCTAAAAGATTCAGCAAACAAGATCTAGGGAGCATGTGCTTGAAAGAAAAATAGCACAATGAACATATGGTAATCAAACTGAAGTTTTGTACATCTTAGAACCTTTGTGCCAAATGCCGCAACGTTTCCTTCTCACTCCTTAGTAAATGGGTCCAACCACAAGAGGAAATGAAAGATTCAACATCACGAGAAAGAAGAGATGATTAAGGCTTAGCTTGCTAGATGGTTTTAGGGGCAGTTAATTTCCTAGAGCTGTGCTAGGGTTATTTCTCTCTTGTTTATACAAATTACCTTCCCCATTCAGCCCCAAGCAGGCTAATATTTATGCTCTGTCATGGGATTGCAAATCAAATCCAAAAGTTAGTGAGTAGGGTTAGAGATGGAGGTGAGAGGAGAGTGAATAATAGAAAGAGCTTACAGGAAGAGAATTATTTTTGGTGAGCATCCCTCAGTTATTTTTGTTAGTTCCAGTGTAAAAAA
The DNA here is from genome assembly GCF_003031525.2 of Neophocaena asiaeorientalis asiaeorientalis. NCBI lineage: Eukaryota > Metazoa > Chordata > Mammalia > Artiodactyla > Phocoenidae > Neophocaena > Neophocaena asiaeorientalis. The sequence goes on from NW_020175039.1 coordinate 9,261,336, forward strand.
TTCGAATCAGTTGATGCTGAATGGTTAAGTGATTTCACGGATTATTTTCCCTCTAAGGTGTAGGAGTATGGAAAATCAGGTATTCCTCAAATTGTATCGTGAGGACCAGCGGGATATCACAGTTGTCTTTGTGGTGAGATTCTTGGACCATAGTTGTCCAGGATGTTTATGGAATTTCTTGTTTTCTCTGATCGTCTGCCAGGAAAGTTTTTTTTTTTAACCATATTTTTAATTTGGCTGAAATTAAAAAAAAAACAGCCTTATTAAAATTGCCACAGATACGTTTTTTTCAGGAGAGAGGTATCAGTGCTTTTAGCTTTCTGCTAGCTCTGAAACAGATATATCACATTATTTTAAAAAATGTTTTGTTTCATGTAAGATGCAATGTTTGTTTAGACTTAGTATTACTGTCACAAATACGTTTTGTGTTTTGAGCAGAACGATGTCTTGTTCAAAACACACCCTTTGCAATGATCATGTGCTACTATGGTACTTGGTTAAATATAAGTTATGTCATTAATCCACCAGGCAACAGCCATGGATCATTCTATATTTTCTACAACAGCTTGGATGGCGCTGTTATGCAGCGTGTTGGCAGAGATATTACTTCAGGATGAGCAGTTAATAATAACAGCTTTCAAAGTGAGAGTGTACACAGATATAGCACATGCCAGTGCATCTGAAGTACCTGGTAGTTTTTTTTTTTTTTTCCTATTTAACTAATCTTTACAAAATACCTGTGCTGTAGATAAGTCAGCTTTCCAGACTGACTTTGACTCTTTTACTACTTTGCTTTTATAGTCTGTTTTATAATTCTCCAAAGTTCTATTGAAGAATACATACATCCCATACTCTTCATAGCAGCTATCCTATCACTGCTAGAAGATGCATTTAGCGATGAATTCCTGGAGACTGGGCATTTTACATCCTGCTGTCCAAAGTAATAAACATTATTTTACCGTTTGAGTCACGTGGAGTAAGTGAAAAATCAGGATAATTGGGAAGCAGCATAGCATAGTGAATTTGGGAGCCTGGGTTCAAATCTCAGTTTTGCTTCTTACTAGTTGCATACTCTTGATCAAGTTACTTACTTTGTCTATGCTGTAGTTTTCTCATCTTGCAAAATGGCATAGTACTAGTACTTATAGGGTTGCCAAAGGACATAAAATAATGCCTGATCCATAGTACAGTCTAAGAGATTAATCCATTAAGTTCTGTAATCTTCTCAGAAAATTTGCAAAGAATATAGTAATATCTCCCATTATAGACAAGAAAATTGGAAATCAGAGAAGTTAAAAGACTTCCCAAAGGTCAATGTCAGATCCCTGCACCATTCACCATTATTCAGTCACCTGTTGGTTACCAAGTCTTGGCTCGAGCGTCTTTACCCAACTATGAGGATGGAGTGGCGAGTGGGTCAGGGAGTATCAGGGGCACCAGTCTTAGGCTGGAATGTCCTAGGAAAGACAGCCAGGTGTAAGGGGGGGTTCCTGGAAGGTTACCAGGCCTAAGGAACTTGTAAGTTACAGAGGGGCTGAAGAGAGGCACTGTGCCATCCAGTTTGGTCAGTGGCTCCAACTGGCTGCTTGCTGGTGGCAGCTACTACCTTCTTGAAGGCTTTACAAGCCAGATCTTCTCACAGCACTGGGTTCTAGCTACAAAATGGACCAGCAACTCTGAGGACACATCTCTATGCCTGTACAGGCACATGCCCCAGAATATTCTGAATGCTAGGCCTTGGCTGTTCATGTCTGGAGTCCCTCCCCTGTCCCCTTAAATGAACACAAAGGAACGGACTTGGAATCAGAGGCCGGGAGCTCTAATTTCGGTTCTGTGTCTTTTCAGCTATATAATCTTTCTGAATCTTAATCCTCATTTTTAGACAGGGATAGGAATATCATTCCTGTATTTTTATCCTCATAGGGTTGCAAGTTTATCAAATAAAATAAGTAAGAAAACATTCCCATAACTTGCAGAGTGCTGTGGTATTCTTATTTCCATAGTCACAATATTGGCGAATAATCACACTTTCTGGGTGCACCATAAAGACTCCAGGTTTTCCTCTTACCCAGAAACACAGTGAAAGTGAAGCCATTTGGCAGATCTGGCTGAAAGCCAGGATTTCTTAATACCCTGTAGGAACCACTTAGCACTTTGGAATTAGCCAGACTGTTTTGGATTTGAGAGGGCATGTAGGACACTATTTGGAATTCCCTTGTTTATTCAGTTAAGTTGAGACCTTGCCGACCATCTTTATTTTCCCCTCTCATTTCTCTTGCTTTCTTTGGTCAGTGTATTGTGCTAGAGGATGACTAACCTATAAGTTTTCTGGGAGCAAATACAACATAGTTTGTATTTCTGGAAAGTGCTCTGGATAAGACAAATACTTTTTGTTGGTTACTCAGTAACTATCTTGAAAAGCCCCTATTTATGAAATGAGAAGGGAAGAACCTGATCATGTTGATTTGGTTCGCTTGATTCACTTTTTAAGTTGTGAAATCGAATTAGGTTTTCCCTATAATTTCTATTAAATTGAACCACACCCACATGAAATTACTGTCATGATCGGTATAGTTTTTGTAGTTAAACCAAATATATTTCAAGGAAAACTCCCTGGAGAATTGAGAGGCCTCAAGAATGAATCAGAGTTTGGCTCGGTTGGAAATTATGTTTGAACACATCTGAATGAAATCCTTCCTGTTCAACCTTTTTAAGAATTCTGGAGGAACATGGGGAGGGGTCTTTTTGTAATTTACCTTGGAAGTCCAGTTTTCACATTAACCTCAAAGGGCTGCTGTCACGAGGTTGCTGTTGCTACTGAAATCTGTCAGAGAGATGCACGCTAAATACTGCATTCTTTTAGGTACGAGTCATTCTATGAGTAGGATTTAGATTTTTCAACGAGAATCATCAGGAACTTGCAAAGAAAAGGACTTAGTGTGATACAGTGACAGTCTAACGCAGGATGGGCGTGCAAGAAATGTTTGCCGAATAAAGGAACCTCAAGTTGGCACATGGTATCTAAATTGTGCACATGTTTCGGTAATGGGAAGATTTATATAAAACCTTGTCTTGGATGAAAGTGTACGAAAATTGTACAGCCATTAGCTATAATCACCCCTGGGATGAATCCATTCCTAGAGTGGGAAAGGCAGACAGAGGATGAAGTTTGAAAGATTGGAAAGGGCATAAGAGAGACACTAGGGGGATGATCAGATGCAGGGAGCTTGTTTTGATGGATGCCCGCAGCAATTTTCGCTTGCTTGGGGCACCCGGTCACCCCGTGGTGGACACTCGCTAAAATAGGAATGGCCTCCGCAGCTCTAGCACCGGCATCTGGATCTTGCATTAACTGCACATTTCTGAATGATGTCAGGGTCATTCGGAGCCAGGCAGCAGGAGAAGTTTTCAGTCACTTCAACTTTGCTCCCACCCCCGTGTTAGGACCATCAAGTCTTGTCAGCAGCAAGCGCTCACTGATGCGCCAAGCATGGAAGATGGAAAGGCACTTGGCGGTGCTCGTCCCCAGACGGGCACACAGCCGCTGGGTCAGGCGCCTGAGAGGCACTGCGCTCCTGGTCGGGTTTTGAAGGTGTTGGTGTTATTTTCCAAGCTGCCTGGAAGCTTGGTGGGTTGTGTACAAATGATCAGATGCAAATCGTCCCCAGTGATCACAGCTTGTTTTCCCCAGATTTTACTGTGCTGCACTCAAGGACAAGCTGAAGGGACTCTGTTACTAATCTACCGCCAGAGCCACCTAAGATGCTGGGAAGCCGGTAAAGCCAGACAGACTGTCATCAGCGTCCTATTCGCCCCGGGGAGCCAACACTGTCCCGTAATGAATGCCCTCTCCCACCTGAGCAAGATAAAACAACCACGCAGCTCTTCTGCAGCTGAACTTCCCTTCTGGTGGCTGTTTATTATTATTCTAAATTAGATGGAACACTTTTACCTCAGGAAAAGGAAAGACTCAACAGTGCTTACACTTGCCCAGAACGCTAATGCTATTCTAAAATTCACCTAGAATACAGGGGGGGGTCAATGACTCATTAAAACTTCCACACTATGAGGGTAAATGCATTAACTGCTTACCACTAAAAAAATAAGCAGTGCTATTACTGTATATTTGCTTGGTGTCAGGCACAGAGCTGAGAGAGCCTGCAACAAGCTAATTGTCCCAGTTTTAGGGATGGGGAAGCCAAGGTTTGATGGGGTTGAGTGACTTGTGCAAGTCCCCAGCAGATGTCTGGTGGGGCAGGGATGCAAAATGAAGAATGCCCACCCCGCAAAGCTGGAATTCTTCACCACGATACATACTGTTAGTTTTATCCATGCACCACTCAGAAAATTCTTCCATTATAAATTGCAAATTCATTCATTACGTCCTTGACAAATGTTGTTTGAGTTCCTATTCTACGCCAGGGAGCAAGCTTGTCAATGAATCACGACTACATGAAGTAACGAGGCAGCTCTCCTGGGGATGGGATAAGGAGCCCCCAAGAGGACGTGTGCCTGAGACGCTCAGCGTGAGGTGGAAATAGCTAAATGTCACTCAGAGACACGAACAAGGAGAACACACACAAGGGAGAGTTTTGGTTTTTGTTTGCCTCTTAGGGTGGTACCAAGACTGGAAACAAAATGAGGGAATTAAAAAGGATGAAGAATAAGCTATGTAAAGAGACAAATGGCCTTGATAGGTGATGGCAGAATAGAGGACATATTGCTGTCCATCCGAACCCAGGTAGTTGTCTTTCACAGCATCCCACCACTTTGGGGCAGAGTGTTTCTGAAGTTGGTCTGAACAAAACACTGAATTTTACTAGCTGAAGTACCAATTTTCTGTGATTTTTATCCCAAGTATTATCATCTAACTAGCATGTTAAAAAAAAAACCTAAAAACAAACAGAAAAACCCAACAACGACAAAGTGCCACCTGACATGGGAGAAGAAAAACTAAATTTTGAGACATGAGGAGGTAAAAGAAAGTGAAATATTTGGTGGCGGGGTGTGGTGCTTTATTGGCTTCTTTCCTGTGTGGTCTAAAGAAAGGGTTTGATCCCATCTGCTCACTATCTGGTAAAGGAGAGGACATTCTGACAACGCTGAGGGCGCATGTTACAGCATGATAAAATCTACCCCAGGTCTCTCTCATCTTGCTTTTCGATGTGTTGTTTACAGATGCTAGGCATTTGAGAAGAAAAGCTCTCTGCTATTTACCACACATTTCTCAGGGGGCAAATTAATTTCCCTGGGATTCCTCTAACACAGATGAGGTCTGGGTTCTTCACATGCAAATATTAGTGGAAGTTTAATGTTGAAAAACATGGAACTCTGAAAATAAATGTCTTCCATGCAGGTACAGAAGATGTTGGTTATACACAAGAGAGAAAGACACCAACTCTCCAATATGTGCCCACCATATATAAGGAGAAACCATCTCTTCTGGGAAAAAATGTTTCATTCTTAGACGGTATTGCACACTGGTTCCCGGTGTGGGTCATAGGGCCACAGTGCTTGGGTTTGGATCTTGCCCCAGAATTTGCTACCTGTAGGATCTTGGCCAAGTTAACCTCACTTCTCTGAGCTTCAGTATCCTTAGTCGTAAAATGGGATGTCCTGCTCTTAGGTTATTGCAGATTCAAGAGATAACACACACAAAGATTCTACTAAGTGCCCATTAAATACTGTTTTTGTTGTAATAGTCTATTATCTTCTTTCTGATTTTTTCCAATACAAGTGGCTTATATGGTATCCTTAGGACATGTAGATTCTATTCAATAAGCATTAGAGATTATCTACTATTTTATATGAGCCTCTCACCAAACAGGTGTCAACACTTCCAGGAAGATACTCAATTCTAAGTAGGCTTTCTTAGGAAGGATGAATCAGAAGTGGTACGTTCTAAATTTTGTATCTCATTCCTTTAGCTAAGTTATCTGATATTTTGAGTTTCCTGTGAATTTTGCCAATGCAAAACACACACCAAAAGCCCTAGGTAGCATAAAAAAAATATATACCCCAGATCAAAATTATTTTAGAGGTGAAATTTAAACTGTTTTAATTAAATTGTGCAATATGTTGTATTAGCCAATATCAGTGATGTTTAAAAGTTGTAGTTTATTTTAAATGAAGATAAAACAGTCTGTTCCAGGAAACTTAGTATCTTTGTTAAAATACTAGCTGGAAAAAGAAACAGTACATCAGGAGGATACAGAATACAAAGCAAAACCCTCAGCTTATATTAGCTACTTCTAAACAAGGTCAGAATAACTTCGTTACTCATTAACAAAGTTTGTGGGTAAATATGGAATTTAGAGGTTCTCGATTTAATGGTTCAGAATAATAAGTAGTCAGACAGTAATGGACCTAAAAGGTCTATTTCATTCTCCTTGATCTTTTTTTCCTAATTGGTACAAGGTACACACAAAGATTTCAGCTGGCAGTGACAACTTTACTAACAGTGAACTAATCACAGCATTTATTTTGCATTTGCATTTTGATTGTGGCAAATTTTGGAAAAAGGAATGAAAGGGCTACTGAAATCATTTTATAAACTTTTCAGCAATTGAACTGAATACATTTAAGGAATAAACAGTTTTCCTTGATGCCAACTGGGCTATGCTTTCGGTAAGTTGTACCATGAATCTGGATGTTATGCTGAGGGCGTTTGTGGGAATTTTAAGTGTGGAATGAAAAGATCAGGTATATATTTTTAGAAAACTCTCAAGAGGCAATGAGGGTAAAACAGTTAGGGTCATAAGAACAATGATAATTTCTGTTCTGTAAGAAGAGGTATATATTGTTTTTCTGTAAAAGAGATAAATGATAAATCTTTGTTTCTTTATTCTATTTTTACCCACAAATTGTATTTTATTTATTTATTTATATTTATTTATTTATTTTTTTTGCGGCACGCGGGCCTCTCACTGTTGTGGCCTCTCCCGTTGCGGAGCACAGGCTCCGGACGCGCAGGCTCAGCGGCCCTGGCTCACGGGCCCAGCCGCTCCATGGCATGTGGGATCTTCCCGGACCGGGGCACGAACCCGCGTCCCATGCATCGGCAGGCGGACTCTCAACCACTGTGCCAGCAGGGAAGCCCTACCCAGAAATTTTAAGTTTTTGAGCCTCAGTTGGATGTCACCAAAGTTTGAAATTTCCCATAATGGTTTAAGTAGGTACCAGCCAGGAGGAGGCCGTCTCTTAGCTGGCTGAAAAGAATACAAACAATACAGGAAGTAGCCAAGGCCATGAAGTTCACTCCTACACATGGTGATCATGGGGGATATAGAAGGCACTGCTGGTCTAAGAACTGAATTCAAGTCCATCTAAGGTATTTTCTCATCCTGAAAGCTGACCTTGAATTGAAAGCACACTACAACTTAGATACATATTTATTGAGTGCTACTATAGGCCGGGAAGGCCCTGTGGCACTTAATAAATGTGTGTTCCATGAAAGAAAAAAAAAAAAAGAACTCTTTTTCAGTAATCCAAAAAATATTTACTGAGCCTTTACTATGTATCATACAGCATGCTAGCCAATGGGACTCCAAGGTGGATGAAAATAGGTTCTCATGGGGGTCAGAGTGTAGTGTAATAATGAATGGGTAAGAAAACAGAATAAACACATCTCCTTTCTTACGCCAATAAAGGTACTGGAGAATATTTAAATGAGTGTGCCAGGAGGACTGTCCAGGGCAAAGATTAGCCTTGGATGGAAAGCCCGAGAAACTGAGACAACGTGTGCCCATTCTCTTATAGAAAAGGGCATAAGTTACTCACTTTGTAAGGTCAGAGCCCTGTCTTCTCTCTTGGATGTTCCCAGGTATAAAATATCGTGTGTGCGTGTGTTTTCATTTTTGTGACTTGTGTTTGAATTTCTATGATGATTGTTAACTTCTGTTATAAAACTCCATTTACCGAATTGAGCTCAGTCCTGTGTAGCTGCTTCCAGCCTGATTTAGGCTGACAGCCTAATACCTAATGTTTGAAATTGGGACGACTTGCACAATTTTAAGAGTCACCCTTCTGTTTATTTTCTAAAATAAAAACACATAGTTTATAAGCAATCCTAGTGCCACTTAGATTATAGTTTTTAAAGTGGATCCTAAGTCTGTTTTTTTTTTTTTTTTAAATTAATTAATTTATTTTTGTCTGTGTTGGGTCTTCGTTTCTGCGCTAGGGCTTTCTCTAGTTGCAGCGAGCGGGGACCACTCTTCATTGCGGTGCGCGGGCCTCTCACTGTCGTGGCCTCTCTTGTTGCGCGGAGCACACGCTCCAGACACGCAGGCTCAGTAGTTGTGGCTCACGGGCCCAGTTGCTCCGCAGCATGTGAGATCTTCCCAGACCAGGGCTCGAACCTGTGTCCCCTGCATTAGCAGGTAGACTCTCAACCACTGCGCCACCAGGGAAGCCCCTAAGTCTGTTTAAATGCAATAAACCTGGTGTTTTCCATCAGGAAACCAAACTTGGCTCACATTTCAATAGGCCAATGTGGTTACAAGGGACTCTTGATTGGGGAGTGTGGCCTCACACAGTGTGAGAATCTTGGACCCGAGGAGTTGAGAGGGACATGGGAAATTTTACAGAAAACGTATCTTCAGTATATCTATTTTATAAACCAAATGACAGACTGTAAAGCTCAGTAAAAAATTTGGATGGTGGTGTGCAAAAGTTAGTTTGAGAAAACGGGAAAGAACAGAGTTTTGTATTTGTGTGTGTGTGTGTGTGTGTGTGTGTGTGTGTGTATTTCACTCTCCCAAATCACGAATGTTGCTTTGTGTTTGATTTAAAACAGATTTCATTATTTAGCTCAGAGAATATACTTCCAGCTTGGGGGAAATGAACCTCCTAAAATCATTTTTGAAATACTGCCTATACTACTTCAATGAAACTTTTCTTTATGATTCCATTTTGTCTTTAATATTTATGTAGTATTTTCATTAGTTGTGAGAGAAACTAAACTGGTCAGCTGTCCAAGGATTTAATCTCTTGCCAAAGGCCTACTTCAAAACAAACAAGATGATTGGGAATTTCTTCCTGTTCTCACTAATATGACACTAGTTACAAAAACACTGCTTGAAAGAGGGAAACATTTACATCAGTCCTATTACTTGATGTTTATGAATTGATCTTGACTCAGCATATGAGTCTAAGAGCTGGAGTTAATACTGGAGATAATCTCATGTAAGCTTCTTGTTGAAGATGAGAAAAGTCAAGACCCAGAGAGCAGAAGAACCGGCACCTATGTCTCCTAAATGGACATTTCTAATTTATTTGAGTCAGTTTTTCTTTAGGAGGATTTCCCTAGGGATATCTGTGAGCTTGAAGGATTTCTTCACAGCACAACTCCAGGGGGCACTGTTCACATTGTGATCTGAGTGAATGGTGCCCCTTAGGGATATGCATCAACTCGAAGCCGTATACTCTCTGCAAGCCCTACCACTGCTTTCTCGTTGGTGGTGATGTTATCTCTGTTTAAGTGGAAGGTGCTCAAAAAGAGTCCCTAAGACTCCATCCATATCACAAGTTCAGTTTTGAAATGTTTCTGTCAAAGAATCCAGGGGTACTAGGCAATGATTTGGAGACACAAGGAATGCAACAATTTCTTTTAAATCCTAAATTTTAATTGCAGCGTGTGTAATGAAAATGTATAGCGCCCAGGACGGTGGTGACCTGAGCAGGATGCTGCAGTGCCGTGAGATGGGCGTTAGGATGCGGCATGGCTTTTCAGCACAGCTCAGTGTTGGCTGTATTTCACCATCTTGGCTGCAGTATTATCGGTACCTCGGACACTTACCACACATCTAAGAGATACACAGTGTGAATCGGAGGGTCCGATTTGGCCCTAAGTATGTCACTCTGTGAACCTTTTCTGGGGCTTGGCCCTTGATTTCAGCCACCAATATCTGCAACTGAAGGGAATCAAGATGCGCTAGAGTTCTGAAGGTACGACCAAGAAAGAGAGAGAGAACTGAAAGCGTTCCATCCATTTTATTGGCAATGAGTCAAGGAAAACAGTTTAGAAATCTTTGTTCGAAGAGGTACTCGAGAAGTCATGGTTACGTGGAAGGTTTGTGGCTAAACTCGGCCTGCCGTTATCCATAGATAATCCCAACAATTTAAATTATAGAAGCCTCATACAGATAATTCAGGGCAAAGTTATAGGCAGTCCCTAAAACTTCCTGTTTTTCACTTAGTTGGTTAAAACCAGAAAAAGGTCTGTTACTTACTAGACAAATGCCTTAAATCAGAGAATTCCATGTGATTTTACTCTTGGGCTGAATTTGCATTTATATGAATAGAAATAACAAGTGTGCTTTTGAGGGATATATCCTGTCTCTTATCTGATTTTTTCAATTACACTTATTAAATCCCTTGGCTTTTTTCCTGTTTCCCCTCCCTAGCCTTTTAAGGGAGTTCATCGCTCTGGATTGATTTAAGGGTGCGTGTTGAGGCAGGGAGAATCCAGAGTGGAAGTTACACAGTACAAGTTGGGGGTGAGGGTAGAGACCTGACAAGAACAGCTCTGAGTCGACTGCTCACTACTAACAGCCTCGTGTAGAGCAGACTGTGACAGCTGCAGGCTTATTCAATTATTCTGACTTTATCTTTAAATATTGCTACAGCATCTGATAAAACTAGTGCTTTAAATATATGTGTATGCACACATATACATATGTATTTATAATGACCGCTCAAAACAGTCCCATGAGGTAGATTTGCACATTTCTGTTTCTGGGTTGCAAGAGAAACTGGAGCTTGGTGAGATTAAGTGGTTTATCAGGTAATTATGAGCAGAGCTGTGAATCAGGTATAGTGAGGCAGGCGGAATTCTATTCTGCTCGCTTGTAGAGGTGGTGGGCTTTCCTGGGTTTTGTTATTATAAAAAGAGCCATGACTCTGGAAGTTGGTATATGTATCAGAAACTACTTTGGGTTGAGGGGAGGGGGTCGTGAAAATGAACACGGAAGTCAGCCTACCAGGGACCAATCCCTCCAGCACAAGGTCACTGGCTCTGGCATCTAGTTCCCCAGGCCGGCCTCATGGGTTTTAATGGGGTTGCCTCTGGCTCTTCCCATCCAGGCTCAGGTGGCAGAGACTCAGGTGGGAGAAAGTTTGAGGTTTGTAGACTGACATCTGAAGTGAACGCTGCTTGTTGCCCCCCACCCCACCTTCTATTCCCAGTTAGTTGAAACCACCAAATAGATAAAGTTGCCATTGTCAGTCTCTTATGCTCAGAAACATGTGACTTAAAAACAAAACATACAGGGCTTCCCTGGTGGCGCAGTGGTTGGGAGTCTGCCTGCTGAGTCAGGGGACCCGGGTTCGTGCCCCGGTCCGGGAAGATCCCACATGCCGCAGAGTGGCTGGGCCTGTGAGCCATGCCGCTGAGCCTGCGCATCTGGAGCCTGTGCTCCACAATGGGAGAGGCCACAGCGGTGAGAGGCCCGCGTACCGCAAAACAAAAACAAAAACAAAACCCATACAGCAACACGCACACAAAATTCGATCGTTTTGTAAAAGCCAGTAACATTACTGTGGAGTTAAAAATCAGAGATGTTAGCCTTTCTCCTTCTCTCCTAATTTTGGTACCAACAGAATAGAGATGGATTTAAAAGACATTTCAACATATTCATAAAATTTTTATTAGACCGTTGGAAGAAATGGTGGGAATTTGGTTGATCCTACACGTCAGTGGAAAGGCTACTCATGTCGCATATGTGGGGTCTGTTTCTTAGTGTGGATCCAATGAAGTGAGTTACAATTTTTTTCCTAGTATACTTATCAAAAAATGCACATTCTTAACCTCAGTATCCATGTGAGTAAAGCAAGAAATCAGATTTTATTGCCAGTTTTTACATCTAGAATCTGAAGTAAAGATGATACGCCTAATATTATTACTACCCTTACTGTGACGTTTGGCTATTTATTGCTTTCCTACTGTGTACCAAGTGCTGTTCAGGTGTTTCACTGTGATTGGAAGTGGATTGGATTATGTCAATCATAGAGCAGGTTTTTGTCAGTCCCTGGTCTGTTTCCTATCTCCATGGCTACCTGTGCATTCTGTGATCCAAAGGTTTATAACCATGTTTTGTGGAAATTCCCAGAGAATTAGATTTCTTTTTCTTCCCCTAATCCTACTGAGCCTACAGAGAAATAGCAAGTATTAAGGGATAACTCCTTTTGGAGGAAAGACTGTGCATTGCAGAAATATAAAATTTGTGTAAGGGGAAATATAATAATATTGCAACTGAGTATGTTACTATAGTTTTCATTTCTTTTTTTTTTCTTTTAACATCTTTACTGGAGTATATAATTGCTTTACAATTGTGTGTTAGTTTGTGCTGTATAACAAAGTGAATCAACTATACATAAACATATATCCCCATATCTCCTCCCTCTTGCGTCTCCCTCCCACCCTCCCTATCCCACCCCACTAGGTGGGCACAAAGCACCGAGCTGATCTCCCTGTGCTATGTGGCTGCTTCCCACTAGCTGTATTTCTTACATTTGGTAGTGTATATATGTCCATTCCACTCTCTCACTTGTCTCAGCTTACCCTTCCCCTCCCTGTGTCCTTGAGTCCATTCTCTACGTCTGCATCTTTATTCCTGCCCTGCCCCTAGGTTCTTCAGAACCATTTTTTTTTTTTTAGATTCCATATATATGTTATAGCATATAGAAGCCTGATTCTTCCAGCTCCAGTTTTCTTTCTCAAGATTGCTTTGGCTCTTCGGAGTCTTTTGTGTTTCCATACAAATTGTGAAATTTTTTGTTCTAGTTCTATGAAAAATGCCATTGGTAGTTTGATAGGGATTACATTGAATCTGTAGATTGCTTTGGGTAATATGGTCATTTTCCCAATGTTGTTCCTTTCAATCCAAGAACATGGTATATCTCTCCATCTGTTTGTATCATCTTTAAATTTTTTCATCAGTTTCTTATAGTTTTATGCATACAGGTCTTTTTGTCTCCTTACATAGGTTTATTCCTAGGTATTTTATTCTTTTTATTTCAGTGGGAAATGGGAGTGTGTCTTTAATTTCTCTTTCAGATTTTTCATCATTAGTGTATAGGAATGCAAGAGATGTCTGTACATTAATTTTGTGTCCTGCTACTTTACCACATTCATTGAGTAGCTCTAGTAGTTTTCTGGTAGCATCTTTAGGATTCACTATGTATAGTATCATGTCATCTCCAGATAGTGGCAGCTTTTCTTCTCCTTTTCTGATTTGGATTCCTTTTATTTCTTTTTCTTCTCCGATTGCTGTGGCTAAAACTTCCAAAACTACTTTGAATAATAGTGGTCAGAGTGAGCAACCTTGTCTTATTCCTGATCTTAGTGGAGATGGTTTCAGTTTTTCATCATTGAGAATGATGTTGGCTGTGCATTTGTCATATATGGCCTTTATTATGTTGAGGTAACTTCCCTCTATGCCTACTTTCTGGAGAGTTTTTATCGTAAATGGGTGCTGAATTTTGTTGAAAGATTTTTCTGCACTTATTGAGATGATCATATGGTTTTTCTCCTTAAATTTGTTAATATGGTGTGTCACATTGATTGATCTGCATATATTGAAGAATCCTTGCATCCCTGGGATAAACCCCACTTAATCATGGTGTATCATCCTCTTAATGTGCTGTTGGATTCTGTTTGCTAGTATTTTGTTGAGGATTTTTACATCTATGTTCATCAGTGATATTGGTCTGTAGTTTTCTTTTCTTGTGACATCTTTGTTTTTGGTATCAGGGTAATGGTGGCCTTGTAGAATGAGTTTGGGAGTGTTGTTCCCTCTGCTGTATTTTGGAAGAGTTTCAGAAGGGTAGGTGTTAGCTCTTCTCTGAATGTTAGAATTCCCCTGTGAATCCATCTGATCCTGGGCTTTTGTTTGTTGGAGAATTTTTAATCACAGTTGCCATTTCAGTGCTTGTGACCGGCCTGTTTATATTTTCTGTTTCTTCCTGGTTCTGTCTCAGGAGGTTGTACCTTTCTAAGAATTTGTCCATTTCTTCCAAGTTGTCCATTTTATTGGCATATAGTTGCTTGTAGTAATCTCTCATGATCCTTTGTTTTTCTGCAGTGTCAGTTGTTATTTCTCCTTTTTCGTTTCTAATTCTGTTGATTTGAGTCTTCTCCCTTTTTTTCTTGGTGAGTCCGGCTAGTGGTTTATCAGTTTTGTTTATCTTCTCAAAGAACCAGCTTTTAGTTTTATTGATCTTATCTGTTGTTTTCTTCATTTCTTTTTCATATATTTCTGATCTGATCTTTATGATTTCTTTCCTTCTGTTAACTTTGGGGGATTTTGGTTCTTTCTCTGACTGCTTTAGGTGTAAAGTTAGGTTGTTTATTTGAGTTGTTTGTTGTTTCTTGAGGTAGGATTTATTGCTTAGAACTGCTTTTGCTGCATCCCATAGGTTTTGGGTCATGGTGTTTTCAGTGTTGTTTGTTTCTAGGTATTTTTTGATTTCCTCTTTGATTTCTTCAGTGATCTCTAGGTTATTTAGTAGTGTATTGTTTATTCTCCATGTGTTTTTGTTTTTTTTTTTTTTTTTTTTACAGATTTTTTCCTGTAATTGATTTCTAGCCTCATAGCATTGTGGTAGGAAAAGATGCTTGATACTATTTCAGTTTTCATAAATTTACCAAGGCTTGATTTGTGAGCCAAGATATGATCTGTCCTGGTCCTGGAGCATGTTCCATGAGTACTTGAGAAGAAAGTGTATTCTGTTGTTTTTGGATGGAATGTCCTAAAAATATCAATTAAGTCCATCTTGTTTAATGTATCATCCAAAGCTTGTGTTTCCTTATTTTCATTTTGGATGATCTGTCCATTGGTGAAAGCGGGGTGTTAAAGTACCCTACTATGAATGTGTTACTGTCGATTTCCCCTTTTATGGCTGTTAGCATTTGCCTTATGTATTGAGGTGCTCCTATGTTAGGTGCATAAATATTTACAGTTGTTATATCTTCTTCTTGGGTTGATCCCTTGATCGTTATGTAGTGTCCTTCTTTGTCTCTTGTAATAGTCTTTGCTTTAAAGGCTATTTTGCTTGATATGAGAATTGCTACTCCAGCTTTCTTTTGATTTCTCCTTGCCTGGAATATCTTTTTCCATTCCTTCACTTTCAGTCTGTATGTGTCCCTAGGTCTGAAGTGGGTCTCTTGTAGACAGCATATGTATGGGTCTTGGCTTTGTATCCATTCATCCAGTCTATATCTTTTGGTTGGAGCGTTTAATCCATTTACATTTAAGGTAATTATCGATATGTGTGTTCCTGTTACCATTTTGTTAATTGTTTTGGGTTTGTTTTTGTAGTTCTTTTCCTTCTGTTGTGTTTCCTGCCTAGAGAATTTCCTTTAGCATTTGTTGTAAAGCTGGTTTGGTATGGCCTTTATTATGTTGAGGTAACTTCCCTCTATGCCTACTTTCTGGAGAGTTTTTATCGTAAATGGGTGCTGAATTTTGTTGAAAGATTTTTCTGCACTTATTGAGATGATCATATGGTTTTTCTCCTTAAATTTGTTAATATGGTGTGTCACATTGATTGATCTGCATATATTGAAGAATCCTTGCATCCCTGGGATAAACCCCACTTAATCATGGTGTATCATCCTCTTAATGTGCTGTTGGATTCTGTTTGCTAGTATTTTGTTGAGGATTTTTACATCTATGTTCATCAGTGATATTGGTCTGTAGTTTTCTTTTCTTGTGACATCTTTGTTTTTGGTATCAGGGTAATGGTGGCCTTGTAGAATGAGTTTGGGAGTGTTGTTCCCTCTGCTGTATTTTGGAAGAGTTTCAGAAGGGTAGGTGTTAGCTCTTCTCTGAATGTTAGAATTCCCCTGTGAATCCATCTGATCCTGGGCTTTTGTTTGTTGGAGAATTTTTAATCACAGTTGCCATTTCAGTGCTTGTGACCGGCCTGTTTATATTTTCTGTTTCTTCCTGGTTCTGTCTCAGGAGGTTGTACCTTTCTAAGAATTTGTCCATTTCTTCCAAGTTGTCCATTTTATTGGCATATAGTTGCTTGTAGTAATCTCTCATGATCCTTTGTTTTTCTGCAGTGTCAGTTGTTATTTCTCCTTTTTCGTTTCTAATTCTGTTGATTTGAGTCTTCTCCCTTTTTTTCTTGGTGAGTCCGGCTAGTGGTTTATCAGTTTTGTTTATCTTCTCAAAGAACCAGCTTTTAGTTTTATTGATCTTATCTGTTGTTTTCTTCATTTCTTTTTCATATATTTCTGATCTGATCTTTATGATTTCTTTCCTTCTGTTAACTTTGGGGGATTTTGGTTCTTTCTCTGACTGCTTTAGGTGTAAAGTTAGGTTGTTTATTTGAGTTGTTTGTTGTTTCTTGAGGTAGGATTTATTGCTTAGAACTGCTTTTGCTGCATCCCATAGGTTTTGGGTCATGGTGTTTTCAGTGTTGTTTGTTTCTAGGTATTTTTTGATTTCCTCTTTGATTTCTTCAGTGATCTCTAGGTTATTTAGTAGTGTATTGTTTATTCTCCATGTGTTTTTGTTTTTTTTTTTTTTTTTTTACAGATTTTTTCCTGTAATTGATTTCTAGCCTCATAGCATTGTGGTAGGAAAAGATGCTTGATACTATTTCAGTTTTCATAAATTTACCAAGGCTTGATTTGTGAGCCAAGATATGATCTGTCCTGGTCCTGGAGCATGTTCCATGAGTACTTGAGAAGAAAGTGTATTCTGTTGTTTTTGGATGGAATGTCCTAAAAATATCAATTAAGTCCATCTTGTTTAATGTATCATCCAAAGCTTGTGTTTCCTTATTTTCATTTTGGATGATCTGTCCATTGGTGAAAGCGGGGTGTTAAAGTACCCTACTATGAATGTGTTACTGTCGATTTCCCCTTTTATGGCTGTTAGCATTTGCCTTATGTATTGAGGTGCTCCTATGTTAGGTGCATAAATATTTACAGTTGTTATATCTTCTTCTTGGGTTGATCCCTTGATCGTTATGTAGTGTCCTTCTTTGTCTCTTGTAATAGTCTTTGCTTTAAAGGCTATTTTGCTTGATATGAGAATTGCTACTCCAGCTTTCTTTTGATTTCTCCTTGCCTGGAATATCTTTTTCCATTCCTTCACTTTCAGTCTGTATGTGTCCCTAGGTCTGAAGTGGGTCTCTTGTAGACAGCATATGTATGGGTCTTGGCTTTGTATCCATTCATCCAGTCTATATCTTTTGGTTGGAGCGTTTAATCCATTTACATTTAAGGTAATTATCGATATGTGTGTTCCTGTTACCATTTTGTTAATTGTTTTGGGTTTGTTTTTGTAGTTCTTTTCCTTCTGTTGTGTTTCCTGCCTAGAGAATTTCCTTTAGCATTTGTTGTAAAGCTGGTTTGGTGGTGCTGAGTTCTCTTAGCTTTTGCTTGTCTATAAAGGTTTTAATTTCTCCATCGAATCTGAATGAGATCCCTGCTGCGTAGCATAATCTTGGTTGTAGGTTTTTTCCTTTCATCACTTTAAATATGTCCTGCCACACCCTTCTGGCTTGCAGAGTTTCTGCTGAAAGATCAGCTGTTAACCTTATGGGGATTTCCTTGTATGTTATTTGTTGTTTTTCCCTTGCTGCTTTTTTTTACATTTATTTTTGACTATGTTGAGTCCTCGTTGCTGCGCACGGGCTTTCTCCAGTTGTGGTGAGCGGGGGCCACTCCTCGCTGTGGTGTGCGGTCTTCTCACTGTGGTGGCCTCTCCTGTTGCAGATCACAGGCTCTAGGCACGCAGGCTTCAGTAGCTGTGGCACGCAGGCTCAGTGGTTGTGGCTCGCAGGCTCCAGAGCGCAGGCTCAGTAGTTGTGGCATACGGGCTTAGCTGCTCCACGGCATGTGGGATCTTCCCGGACCAGGGCTCGAACCCGTGTCCCCTGCGTTGGCAGGCGGATTCCTAACCACTGTGCCACCAGGGAAGCCCTCCCTTGCTGCTTTTAATATTCTTTCTTTGTATTTAATTTTTGATAGTTTGATTAATGCGAGTCTTGCTGTGTTTCACCTTGTTTTTATCCTGTATGGGACTCTCTGCACTTCCTGGAGTTGATTGACTATTTCCTTCCCCATATTAGGGAAATTTTCAACTATAATCTCTTCAAGTATTTTCTCAGTCTCTTTCTTTTTCTCTTCTTTTTCTGGGACCCCTATAATTCGAACATTGGTGTGTTTAATGTTGTCCCAGAGGTCTCTGAGACTTCTTCAGCTCTTTTCATTCTTTTTTCTTTATTCTGCTCTGCAGTAGTTATTTCCACTATTTTATCTTCCAGGTTATTTATCCGTTCTTCTGCCTAGTCCTCAATTCTTTTCATTCTTTTTTCTTTATTCTTCTCTGCAGTCGTTATTTCCACTATTTTATCTTCCATGTCAATTATCTGTTTTTCTGTCTCAGTTATTCTGCTATTGATTCCTTCTAGAGAATTTTTAATTGAAGTTATTGTGTTGTTCATCATTGTTTGTTTGCTCTTTAGTTCTTCTAGGTCCTTGTGAAACGTTTCTTGTTTTTCCTCCATTCTATTTCCAAGATTTTGGATCATCTTTACTATTATTACTCTGAATTCTTTTTCAGGTAGACTGCCTATTTCCTCTTCATTTGTTTGGTCTGGTGGGGTTTTACCTTGCTCCTTCATCTGCTGTGTGTTTGTCTGTCTTCTCATTTTGCTTAACTTACTGTGTTCAGAGTCTCCTTTTTGCAGGCTGCAGGTTCGTAGTTCCTGTTGTTTTTGGTGTCTGCCCCCAGTGGGTAAGGTTGGTTCAGTGGGTTGTGTAGGCTTTCTGGTTGAGCGGACTGGTGCCGGTGTTCTGGTGGATGAGGGTGAATCTTTTCTTTCTGGTGGGCAGGACTATGTCTGGTGGTGTATTTTGGGGTGTCTGTGACCTTATTATGATTTCACACAGCCTCTCTGCTAATCAGTAGGTTTGTTTTCCTGTCTTGTTAGTTGTTTGGTATAGGGTGTCCAGCACTGTAGCTTGCTGGTCATTGAGTGCAGCTGGGTCTTAGTGTTGAGATGGAGACCTCTGAGAGAGCTTTCACTGTTTGATATTACATGGTCCCAGGAGGTCTCTGGTAGACCAGTGTCCTGACATCGGCTCTCCCACCTCAGAGGCTCACGCCTGACACCCTGCAGGAGCACCAAGACCCTGTCAGCCACGTGGCTCAGAAGAAAAGGGAGAAAAAGAAAGAAAGAAAGAAAAATAAAATAAAGTTATTAAAATTAAAAAATATTAAAAATTAAAAAGTAATAAAAAAAAAGAAAGAAGGAAAGAAGATAGAAACCAAACCAAAAAACAAATCCACCAATGATAACAAGCACTAAAAACTACATTAAAAAAAAAAACTGGACAGAACCCTAGGACATATGGATAAGGAAAGCTATACAGACAAAATCACACGAAGAGCCATACATACATATACTCAGAAAAGGAAAAATGTATATAAAAAAAAAGGAAGAGAGCAACCAAATCAGTAAACAAATCTACCAATGATAATAAGCTGTAAATACTAAACTAAAATAAACTTGAAATCAGAAACAAATTACATGCAGAAAGCAAACCCCAAGTCTACAGTTGCTCCCAAAGTCCACCACCTCAATTTTGGGATGATTCGTTGTCTGTTCAGGTATTCCACAGATTGAGAGTACATCAAGTTGATTGTGGAGATTTAATCTGCTGCTCTTGAGGCTGCTGGGAGAGATTTCCCTTTCTCTTCTTTGTTCTCACAGCTCCCAGGGGCTCAGCTTTGGATTTGGCCCTGTCTCTGCCTGTAGGTTGCCTGAGGGTATCTGTTCTTAGCTCAGAGAGGACGGGGTTAAAGGAGTGGCTGATTAGGGGGCTCTGGCTCACTCAGGCTGGGGGAAGGGAGGGGTAAGGAATGCGGGGTGAGCCTTCGGTGGCAGAGGCCGGCGTGATGTTGCAGTAGCCTGAGGTGCGCCATGTGTTCTCCTGGTCAAGTTGTCCCTGGATCAGGGGACCCTGGCAGTGGTGGGCTGCACAGGCTCCCAGGAGGGGAGGTGTGGATGGTGACCTGTGCTCGCACACAGGCTTCTTGGTGATTGCAGTAGCAGCCTTAGCTTTTTATGCCTCTCTCTGGTGTCCGTGCTGATATTTGCAGCTCACGCCTGTCTCTGGAGCTCATTTAGGCAGTGTTCTGAATCCCCTCTCCTTTCTCACCCCGAAACAATGGTCTCTTGACCCTTAGGCAGTTCCAGGTTTTTTCCCGGACCCCCTCCTGGCTAGCTGTGGTGCACTAGCCCGCTTCAGGCTGTGTTCACCTAGCCAACCCCAGTCCTCTTCCTGGGATCTGACCTGTGAAGCCTGAGCGTCAGCTCCCAGCCCCCACCCGCCCTGGCAGGTGAGCAGACAAGCCTCTCGGGCTGGTGAGTGCTGGTCAGCACTGATCCTCTGTGTGGGAATCTCTCCGCTTTGCCCTCTGCACCTCTGTTCCTGTTCTCTCCTCCGTGGCTCTGAAGCTTCCCCCCTGTGCACTCCCTGTCTCGGCCAGTGAAGGAGCTTCCTAGCGTGTGGAAACTTTTCTTCCTTCATAACTCTCTCCCAAAGGGGCAGGTCCCATCCCTATTCTTTTGCCTCTGTTTTTTCTTCCATCTTTTGCCTTACCGAGGTAGGTGGGGAGTTTCTTGCCTTTGGGGAAGTCTGAGGTCTTCTGCCAGCGTTCAGTAGGTGTTCTGTAGGTGCTGTTCCACATATAGATATATTTTTGATGTATTTAGGGAGAGGAAGGTGATCTCCACGTCTTACTCCTCCGCCACCTTGAAGCTATCTCCTAGTTTTCATTTCTACTCATCCTTTTAATCTGCTAGTAAGGAAACTGAGGGAACCTGAATCCTGACATTTAAACTGCCTCTGTTTCACTAACAGAGTATGATAGGGGGAGCTTCCACTGACAGTCGTATTCCTGTGTGGGCTCTACCCCCGACAGTCAGTTACATGAGAAACTGCTTTGGTTGTGGTGTCCCATGGGCCACTTGTAGCTCTGACTCTGCCTTAATGTGAAGCAAGCCACTTCTGCCAAGAGCCCACTTAAGAAATGGCTTTGCTCGACATCTGCCTAGTGAAGAGTTCACCCTCCCCAGAAAACAGAACACTTCACTCCCAGGAAAGTTGATTACCTGCAAAATAGAGCTAATACTCCAATATAGAGAAAATGCAAAATTGCTTCTTTTATTTCCACATTTTTCTACTGTGCCAGAACAAATTCCTTTTTCCTCTATACATTTGGAAGAAGGAAGGGCAGACTAAGGAAAAAATAACTTGATCTAAAAGGTATTTGTTAATTCCAAGTAATAATTATTTGGCACTGTTTCTTCACATCCTCAGCAGAAAAATAGGTCCTGACTACCACAATCAGAACGTGTTGACATGTGGAAAGTCCTACATATATTTGCTGGAGAGATACAGCCTGCTAGTTGTTTTGCTTGTTTTCCTGCATTGCTTGCATTTTTCATGTTTTCTGTGATCCCAACATGATCCAAGATTTGTAGAGGTGTCGGTTGGAAGGCCCTTGGGGAGTAACCACTTTGCTTTTCAGTCTCATTGAGTTTACAGAGAAGTAGCAAAATCAGTGCCAAAACGCAGCAAAGTTCACTTAAGAATGAGAACAGAAATATCCTAGGTTTGGGAAACACTAAAATTACTTTCTCGGTGGCAATATTAAACCATCCCTCTTGCAGATGCTACTGTAGTTTTCATTCTACTTATTCATCCTAACTTGATTACCAATGCCTCTAACTAAAACACACAAAGTTAATATGGCTGTTTAGGCAATGGTTTGGAGATTTGGGGGTCTCCCTTTTATACAGGTGCCATGTTTTCTTTTGTTAATTTAATTTTATTAATTTTTTTATACAGCAGGTTCTTATTAGTCATCAATTTTATACACATCAGTGTATACATGTCAATCCCAATCGCCCAATTCATCACACCCCCACCCCCACCCCGCCTCAGCTTTTCCCCCTTGGTGTCCATATGTTTGTTCTCTACATCTGTGTCTCAATTTCTGCCCTGCAAACTGGTTCATCTGTACCATTTTTCTAGGCTCCACATATATGCGTTAACATACGATATTTGTTTTTCTCTTTCTGACTTACTTCACTCTGTATGACAGTCTCTAGATCCACGCACGTCTCTACAAATGACCCAGTTTTGTTCCTATTTATGGCCAAGTAATATTCCATTGTATATATGTACCACGTCTTCTTGATCCATTCATCTGTCGATGGGCATTTAGGTTGTTTCCATGACCTGGCTATTGTAAATAGTGCTGCAATGAACATTGGGGTGCATGTGTGTTTTTGAACTATGGTTTTCTCTGGGTATATGCCCAGTAGTGGGATTGCTGGATCATATGGTAATTCTATTTTTAGTTTTTTAAGGAACCTCCATGCTGTTCTCCATAGGGGCTGTATCAGTTTACATTCCCACCAACAGTACAAGAGGGTTCCCTTTTCTCCACACCCTCTCCAGCATTTGTTGTTTGTAGATTTTCTGATGATGCCCATTCTAACTGCTGTGAGGTGATACCTCACTGTAGTTTTGATTTGCATTTCTCTAATAATTAGTGATGTTCAGAAGGTTTTCATGTGCTTCTTGGCCATCTGTATTTCTTCTTTGGAGAAGTGTCTATTTATGTCTTCTGCCCAGGTGCCATGTTAATGCTGTTTTTTCTTTTTTTTGTAACAATTTTTACTCAGGAGTATGCATACATTTTATGTATTCTTACATCATTAACTTGCTACAGGATGGAAACATATAACAGCTTCTTCTGAAACTAATTTACTGTCAGAACTTGCACAAGTTATGCATAATTTACTGAAGTTGATTTCAATCCCTAATCTCCTCTTTATCCTCTCACTACCTGAAAGCTCCAGATTGGATTCCCCAAGTGGCTCCTCTTCTGGTGTTTTTCTCTTTACTCTGGCAGGTGGTCATGAGCCCATGAGCCAGGAGTGGGTGGCCAGGTCTGCCTATCTTTGCAGCTTCATCTGTGCTAAGAATGTGTTTATATTAAAGGACCAGCTGCTATGGCATTGGGGCAGAGATAAATGTTACCTCTTGTGTATTATAAACAAATGGCTAAGTGGGGATCAATATTAATATTAGAAAATGAGGACTCTGCCGTCACTCACAGCTGAACTCAACAGCAATCTCGACCCCCTGCCCCCTGCTTTTGGCATTAACTTGCCCGCCTCATTGAATAATTGCTGGTTGTCTGTGTTACCCACACACCATGAGCCATGGAAAGGATGCTGTCATGACTTCCGCATTTTAACTAAGGAAAGGTGAGCTGTGAAGGAGAGAGCGTTTGGCTTGAGCCCCACTTGGCAGAAATTCATTTTAAAAGTACTCCGCAAAGAGAATAGAGACCTAAGTACAGAGTAATTTCATTTTTTCCCTCACATGGTTAAGTTATTTTCTGAACTACTGTAATTCTCATGACTCTGACGTGGTTATTGCTATTTCAGCTGCTGGTGCTGTGAGATCTGAAGAGCTACCAGTTGGGAGGAAGCTTGTTTTTTTTAATTTAGGATGCTGTTGAATTTACTGAATTGTATGACTTTATAATGGAGGCTCCTGGAACTGCCAGTCCCTCACCTGATAGAAGATCAGAGATAAAACTATCAAATATCTAAGCTTAAGCATGAATCACTTTAATAGATGCACAGACATGATTTGGTAATTCCATCTATCTGAGAGAAATTAAAGAAACCTGAGTGACTGTTTGACTTCCTCACACGTGGATACCCTATGCAGGATCCATGCAATAATGGAAATGACTCAGCACTTTCCCTCTGAACCCAGTTTGTAGAAAACTTTCATGATTTAGATGTAAACCTGCGCTGGAGCAAAACCTGAACCTGGCGATGGCTTTGGTACAAGTGCTTTTTGCCTCACAAGCTTTTCCATATTATCTCCATGGCTTCCACTGCCTAAAGATGTAAAACAAATAGGGTTTCTTGTGTACTTGGAGGGAGAAATGACTTATAAAAAAACATACATTAAAATGAGAAAGCAGATTTTGGTCATTTTGCGCCTATTGACTTTTTCAAGTTAAAAAAAAGTCAGAAAACCCCTCACAACCAGGAACTATTAATAGTAAAGGCAAATGGTAGCAGTGAAATAATGAAACTGTCACACTTAGTCAGAGCCCCCGTGTTTCAATTCCCAGCTCCCTGATTTGTGATTTTAGCTAAGGTAATAAACTTCCCTGAGATTCAGTTTCTACTTTTTTTTAATGTGGAGAAGATGATGGAATCTGCCTGGCAGTATAACACATTCACTTCCTCTCTAGGAATCCGAAAAGCTGCCCTCAGGTAGAGACTGTGTGACACGGTGACAGGAGCCTTGGGTCAGGAGTCTGGCTTCTGATTTTGCTCTTGTCACTACCTGGCTTGTAATCCTGGGCAAGTTACTTACTCTCCACTAACTAATTTCTTCACCTGAACAATGTTTTATTTATTTATCTTTTTGCGGTACACGGGCCTCTCACTGTTGCGGCCTCTCCCGGTGCAGAGCACAGGCTCCGGACGCGCAGGCTCAGCAGCCATGGCTCACGGGCCCAGCCGCTCCGCGGCATGTGAGATCTTCCCGGACCGGGGCACGAACCCGTGTCCCCTGCATCGGCAGGCGGACTCTCAACCACTGCGCCACCAGGGAAGCCCCTGAACAATGTTGATAGTGTACTTTGTTCTTATATACATGATATAGTGGGTTGAGTTCTAAGAAATCACTATTTTTTCCAGCTTTATTGAGATATAAACAATATATAGCATCTTGTGAGTTTAAGGTGTACACCATGCTAATTTGGTACACTAATACATTGCAAAATAATTACCCACATATCGTTAGCTGACAAGTCTATCATCTCACAAAATTACCATTTCTTTTATGTGCTGTGAATATTTCACATCTACCTTTTTAGCAACTTTCAAGAATATAGTGCAGTATTGTTAACTCATCACTGCCCTACGTTAGATGCTCCAAACTTATTCATCTTGTAACTGAAAGTTTGTACCTTTGGACAAACATCTCCCCATTCCACATACACCCCCTTACCCTCTATCCGCCATCCCTGGTAAACACCATCTGGTCTCAGTTTTTAGATTCCACATATAATGATATCATACGGTATTTGTCTTTCACTGTCTGACTAATTTCACTTAGCATAATGCCCTCTAGTTTCATCTATGTTGTCACAAATGGCAGGATTTCCTTCTTTCTCATGGCTGAATACTATTTCATTGTGTGTATATATACATATACGCATACACTACATCTTCTTTATCCATTCATCTGTTGTCAGACACTTAGGTTGTCTTGGCTATTGTGAACAATGCTGCAGTGGACATGGCAGTGCAGATATCTCTTCAAGATCCTGATTTCATTTCCTTTGAATGTATACCCAGGAGTGGAATTGTTGGGTCATATGGTAGTTCCATTTTCAATGTTTTGGGGAATCTCAGTACTGTTTTCCATAGCAGCTGTACCAATTTGCATTCCTACCAACAGTGCACAAGGATTCCCTTTGCTCCACATCTTTGCCAGCACCTATCTCTTATCTTTTTGATGATAGTCATTCTAACAGGCATGAGGTGACAGCTCATTGTGGGTTTGATTTAAAAAATGCTATTTTTGTAAGTTAAAATAACCACATATTGGCAATTTCATGTAATTTGAGCTAAGTAGGATTTTCTATCTTTATAAATTTAGAGAGACTATCATAGTGATCTCAAATTTAATTGCAAAAAAAGGAAATAAAGAGACAGGAAATGATTAGAGAGTGGTCGAGGTTTGGGGGGTAAAAGGGAGGCCAGTATTTTCCAGATTCTTTCCTTTTATTGTTTCCCTTCTCTGTGTTAAACTCCTGGGTGGTTTTATATATTTTGTTGTTGTTGTTTTGACAACAGGAACATAGGTTTCGACAGATTGTTTTATTCTGCAGTGATCAGGTCACTTGTGGCAAGGGGTTCGTTTCTGGGCCCCACCTGCTAAGAGAACTCTAGAGACAGTGGTGTAAATTAAGAAGATTGCCCCCAGTGAGAACTTGAAACAATGGCGTGTTAAGAATACTTGAAAGAACTAATGATGGTATCCCAGAGAAGAGAAAAGTTAAGGGGCTATTACAATTGTCTTCAGAAACATAAAAAGCTATTGTGTTTAAGAGAGATTAGGTTTATTCCACTGAGATTTAAGATACTGAAATCAGACCAATGGGTAGAAGTTAATGTGATCCTGTCTCACCTCATCTTTTTAGATTTTCTAAAAGTCAGACGTCTCCAAAGAAGAAAGGGTTACCTTAAGAGGCTGTGAATCTGTTATTAATGGAGGACAAGTACTGGGTAGGAACATTATGGAAGGGATTCAAATATTAGATGACTTGATGGTTCTGAGGCTTTTTCATGGTCTTCTAGTGCTGAAATTGTATGACCTCATAAAATTTTGATCCTTTCAGGGTTGTTACAGGATCAACAAAAAAGCAGAGAGGCCCATTATTTGAAAACTGTAAAACACTTTGCATGTGAACTATGTAAACTTTAGTTTCTTCTAGGCATTACCGCTATTCCTACACCAAAGGAGTGTTTTAAAATTAATGTTGAGATATATACCTTGCAATTTACTGTGAGTCATAAAAAATGAGTTAATGTTTATCATAGTGGCTGGGACTTATAGGTCGATAACAATAGCTAAATAACTTCCATAAAGTTAGAACAGATGAAAGATTTCCCTTGTGCCGTGCAGATAACTAATAAGAACAATTTTGTGCTAATATTAATTTAGTAATGTCAAATAAATATTGGTACTTTAAGGGAAATAAAACTGGTGGTATGCTAGACTTAAGTAGGGAGAGGAAGAGTAGGAGGCCACCTTAGATTGAGTGGTCAGGGAATGCCTGTTGGAAGACATGTCATTTATCATTTCCTACCAGCTCAGATGGTACGATGAAGTCAGGTCAGGCTTGATCTGGGGGATAAACATTCCAGGCAGAGGCAATGGCAAGTGCAAAGCCTCTGAGGCAGGAAGGAGCTTGGTTCAAGGAACAGAAAAATAGCAGGCCAAGATGGGGAAGAGTGACGTGAAATGAGGGGTCAGAGGCAGCAGCAGACCATATCATCTGGGGCCTCATAGACTGAGTTAAGGATTCCCTTCTAAGCATAGTAAGTCACTGGAGGGTAATAAGTAGGAGAACAAGCTGGCTATCATGTGGTAAGTGGGTTTTAGTGACAAGCAAAGCAATGGGAAAAGGGAGACCAGTAGAAGGAAGAAGAGTCTTTCCCCAGTCCCTTCTAGTTGGGTTTATGATAATGAATCAGGTCAAAGGAGAACTAAGTAGAACTAAGTAGACAAAGTAGAACTAAGCTAGGCTTGAGTCATCTATCATCCTTATGCTTTTTGTCCTTATATCAATAATAATGACTTTTTAAAAAAACTGTGGGCTGTGGTTTTGCCATTAAATACCTCAGACCCTAATTGTGTCATCTATATCATTTTACCCTAAAAAATTAACTAATGCAAAAGAACTGTTGTATGAAGATGGGGCAGTGCTGGCAGGAAGATTGAGCTGTCTTTATTGCCTCTTTAACCAAGTATCTAAATGTTGATGTAGCTCTGCGTATCTGTACAGAACAAAATGGAAATGTATCCAACTCTCTGGATAGAAAATGAATATTTTCCCAAATATCTGACTATCTTCCTCCCAAATATTTCAGTTTATATTCAGATACTCTGAGAAACAGTAGCTACCTGCCTGCTTCTGAAAATACTAATACTTATCACCTCTCTCTGACTATCTAAAATATTCTGAGCCGATCGAGCAATACTTAAGCAGCAAAATATATTAAGGTAGCCACAGAAAATAAGAATTATAGCTAATATTTATTGGGCACTTCTCTGCTGGACACCAACTGAAGTGCTTTATATGTATTAACTCATTTAATTCTCACAGTAATGGCATACATAGTAGGTACTATTTTTCACCCATGTTTAACATGTGGGAAAACTGAAGAAGAGAGAGGCTTGCTTAGAAACATGCTCTAACCACACTCACGTTACGTTTAAAAGGCCAAAGGTTTCGATAAACAGTAAAAAGTTCCATCAAAATAAGGGGACACTTATCTGTTTTTAATACCTACGTCTCAACATTCACCGGTAGTGTTATTGATTGACTTTTTTCTCATAGGAGATGATCTCCTTCAGCCAGATTCATTGATGGATCTAGGAATGTGGTAGGGACATGAGGAATAACTTATTTCTCAGAGTGTTTCTTAGACCACCAGTTAGAAAAGGCAATTCAAGGGTGGATGTTGAAAGGGGGTTCTGTGCTCAGAGCACTCAGGGAATGGCTCCACATACAGCATCTTTTCAGGGAGGTGCGGTGAGCATTAACTTACTAAAGCATTTTAAAAAATTATTTTGAAGACTCATTTTAAGCCCAGAATTTTTCAGACTCATTCACTATGGAGACATTTTCCCTTCAAAGTAATAGTAATACCAGTTTTTGTAGAACACACATAACGAAGTACAGTCTTTTGTAGAATATAGCAGTCAACTTGATACTCTGATAGGAGTTGATTAACTTGGGATCCACAAACTTCCTAAGACTAGCTGCAAAATTGTATATATATGTGCTTCTTGCACATATGTACTGCCCACCTTTTCCAGGCCCCCCTACCTCCCAGGTCTCAGGTTCATTGCCTTCCTCTGATTCTCAAAGGGACCTCTGACCCTCAAAGGGACCTCTGACCCCCAGAACGGTTAAGAATCTCAGACAGGGATTTTCCCTGCAGAAGAACATACTTGATAGAGTGAAATCCTTTTTAGCTAATGTAAAAAGAATGTATAGAGGGACCAATGAGCTCATCGTTTATTTAAAGTTAAGAAGATAAAAGAGAGAACGCTGCTTTCCCTGACCCCTTCCAATTCCAGGCTTTTAAAAACACAAATCACTCAATAGGTGTGTGGCTCTGTCTTGTACTTGGCATTTCTAGAAAGCATAAAGTCAACCAAAGTACGTTTTCCTCTGAAGCCATCAGTGAAAAAATGAAATCTCTTTGTGCTCCTCCTCTAAACCTTTGTTTGAGCCAAGATTACATATATATATATTTAGTTTGATGGTCAGATGGTCTGTGAAAAGTGGAGTCTTGCTCTTGAGGAGACCAGGACGTGAGTGAGAGAACAGGGATAGTGGAGGTCACAACACAGCATCGCATTTCCCTCACAAGGGGTAAGTGAGGTGCACGCCGGGACCCTGTGCTGTGCGCCCCATTGTGTTGTTGGTACTTAACACAGTGCCTGGCACGTGGCAGTGTTCACTCAATATTTGTGGAATGAATAAACAGAGGGGCTTAGAAACAGAATAATTTTCATGTTATTGCCCAGAATGTTCAGGGAGTCCTTCTGGCTTAATCCTTTCATTTTTAATATATGAGAAAACCTAGGCTCTAAGTCAGACTAAGGGAGAAAAATTCTCAGAACTTGGCAGAGATCTAATAATTTTACAGAAGGTAGAAACTCTTGGAAAAAGAATTTCCAGAACCAGGTCTGGTTACCTTTAGAAAACTGAGATACTGTTCGTTCTGCTGTTAAGGTGACATTATGTGATTGAACTTCAACATTTAACAACTGAGAATAACTTGGATAGATAGAACCAGGAAACTGAGAGGTGGACAAGACACAAATCAGACAAAGAGGGACCAATATAATGTGAATTTTATTGCTGTTAGATGACAAAGCATGTATATTATGATAATTTGCTTTTTAAAAATGACTGTATAACAGGATGTGGTATATGGTTCAATCTAATTGAAATTTTCTTCTTTCATTTTGTTCTCCTGTAATGAATAAACAATGATTTACTTAAAATAAGCTTATGGCTGTATGAACAATGAATTTCTTAATTTTCCTCCCCAAATTAACCTTAAATCATTCCATCCACCATGCTTTCCTTCATAAGCATAGCTAACCCCAGGAAGTAATTATTACCAGTAAAGGCAGGCAATTTGGCAAAACTTGAGTCTCTTCAAGACTTTAACAGTAATTTCATATTCATTTCTCTTTGGTGTCTCAAATCATTTCTTTTTCCATCTTTGAAAAAAAGATCTCAGCTTCTCAGTTAAAGGAAGTCGACGTTAGGATTTCTAAAATACTTTTCTTTTCTAATGAGGAAGCCTCACATTTAAAATGCAAAGGACACCGGCAAATTAGAAGCTTGTCAAACTATTGTAAATGTGTTGGACATCTTAGGGAAATGGGAAAAGCAAAAACTTATCAGATTCCCAGGCTTTTACTGGCTCTTGGAAAATAAGAAATAGGTAACTCAGACCCATAAAAAAAAAAAAAAAGGAAATAGATAACTCCGTGGCACTTTTCTCAAGAATGTGAATGCCCCAAAGACTTCTGTGCTTTGATTCCTGTGTCATAGAGGTCAGAAAGTTAGGACCTGACTGGAGTTAAAATGAAATGAGGTGATGGTGTGAGACCAGGAGAACAAGGCCTGGACATTGACACTGTAGCCTTAGACAGAAGTCACTGCTAAATGATAGAAGTATGATGAAGTTATTCCTTTTCTGACAAAAGTCAACAGAAGATGTTCACCTGCTTCCTTTCACCTGAAAGTTTAGTAACAAAGTCTGATTTGTTAATGCTTATTTCTGAATGGATATAATGTCTGACGATGTGTCTGAAATATATTACATTTACAAGCAATCAACGTGTTTCTTGAATATTAAAAAAGTTAGCTTTGGGACTTTTACCTTGCATACAAATGTTCTTTATTTCTTTTTTATTGTTCTGTGTGTTGTGTTTTCAATATAAATATTTAACATATCAAGATTTAATAAAACCCAAAACAGAGATAACATTTGGAAAAGTAGCTTCTTAGTCTATAAAATAGCTATGGTATTTGTCTGTGTGCAAACTTGTATTTTCATAGCTCATAATGATCATTAAGTAAAATGTTTTTAAAACTTTACTCAAATGTTAGGGGTGTTTTTTTGTTTTTTTAGGTAGGTAATATATATTTAAAATACTGTGGTGTGTATGTTTAAGGACTAGCATAAAAATTGTCTAGTCGTTATCTGGATTTTAACAAAAATAGAGGCAAGCTTGCCATTTATAAACACGAGAACATATCATATTTACATCATTGTTTCCTGTCTTCTATCTTCTCAAAATTTATTAAACTCAATACTAATACAGAGAAAGTACAATCGTCCTATTGAGGCAGGAAGGACAGTAGTTTGTATTCTGACTTTGTCTCCCTAAGGTAGCCACTTTGCTCACAGAGGTGGCATTTCTCATGGACAGAGTGCAATGTTACAAGCCAAGGCCCAGTTAATGTTTACTGAGATGAGCAACTCCCAATGTAGTGTAGTTTCAGGGGTGTCAGGAAGTGATGCTTCAAGTTATGACAATGCTGATCCCTTGCATTTGGGCAACTCACGGTCATTGTGGGATACCCAGAGTATCTCACGTTCATATCTTCTTGAGCTAGAGGATAAGATCTTTTTCTGGGAAAGCTGGTCAAATTTTATTGACAACGGTTTTGATAAGGAACTCTTATTTGAGAATGGCTGTAAAAAAACGTTTACTGCTTTTTATGATTTTTTAAAGGGTTTTTTAAAAAAATTAATTTTTACAGAGTATTGAGTAGTGTTCCCTGTGCTATACAGTAGGTTCTTATCTATTTTACATATAGTAGTGTGTATATGTCAATCCCAATCTCCCAATTTATCCTCCCCTTTCCCCCTTGGTAACCATAAGTGTGTTTTCTACATCTGTGACTCTATTTCTATTTTGTAAATAAGTTCATTTGTACCATTTTTTAAGATTCTACATATAAGTAATATCAAATGATGTGTGTCTTTGTCTGACTTACTTCATTCAGTATGACAGTCTCTAGGTCCAGCCATGTCACTGCAAATACTCGTTGAACAAATACTCATTGACAAAAAAGCAAAAATACGGTAAAGTAGGAGGAAGAAGAGGAAAAAGCAGGATCTGTGGAATTAGTTTAGCTTGGGTTTAAGTCCCGGCCTGGCCTCTTACCTAGTTTTCTTGCCTTGGTTATGCTCTTCTGTAAATGGCATATTAAAACTTAGTAGAGTTCTGAGGATTAAATGAGATACTGCATGTCAATTACCTCACATGTTTCCTGAAACATGCAAGCTTTTGAATAAGTAGTACACATAGTATTATTAATATTATTACATGAAAATAGCTGTAATTTAATATTCTACCACCAAGTGCTGACAGTTCCAACATTTTCATGTATTTCCTTCTGTTCATCATTTTTTAGAGTTTTAAAGTTTCGTTTCTTTGTAAAATGCTTATCAAGAGTTCAAACAGTGCTTGCATTATTCTCATTGTATAACTTCTTTTTTTTAGTAGATCTCTATTGGAGTGTAACTGCTTCACAGCACTGTGTTAGTTTCTGTTGCAGGACAAAGCAAATCAGCCACATGCACACATGTGTCCCCATATGCCCTCCCTCCTGAGCCTCTTTAGACACACATTTACATTGTTGAGATCATATTGTATATGCATTTTTTTATACTTTGTTTTATTTAACACAAAAAGAGGTAGTTCTTCATGTATCAAGAAGAGATACTTTTTCATGTATCAGATTGGCAATGGTGATAAAAAGATAACACTTGAGACCGAGAGTTACGAGGGCCGTTGTTTGTCATCGGTGAGAGTATCAGCTAGTATAACCTTTCTGAAAAGCAATTTAGGAAACATATTTCAAGAACATTAAAAATCATTTATGTTTGTCCTGGTAATTTTACTTCTATATAGCCAGTCTGAGGAAATAAGTGAATACATGAACAAAGACTCATGGTCAAGGAAGTTCCTTGAAGCGTCGTTTATAACAACAGGAGGATAAAAACCATTACTTCTTACCATAAGGAAACTGCCAGATAAATTATACTACATTAAAAATATAAAAATAAAATGTACAAAGACCAATTAATAGCATGGAAAAAGTCCTTGATACGATGATGCATGGAATGAACATAATGCATGCTGCAAAACCCCAGTATTTTGATTTAGCTTTTAAAAAAGCAAAAAGCATGTACGGAGAATGGCCTGGAAAAATATATGCCTAAATATTAGTAATGATTATCTCTGGCTGTTGGGATTATATATGATATGCACTGAAGTATTTAGTTGTTTATTGTATTTCTCAAATTTTCTGCTTTGAATGTGGGCTTATGTAAACAAAAGGTGAACAGATATGTATGTATGTATATACACACACATACATACGTGCATGTTCGCACACACATATTCACCTTTTATGGTTACAGGTATTAAATGCCAGTGTTCAATGCAGAAAATTTGAGAAAAATACACACATATATACGTATAAATGCACACATATGAAATAGAAGCAAACATCATACCCTGAGAATTTTCCCATGCCATTAAATGGTCTTAAAATTTCAGAACTATTACAGTGTTTCATTTTGAAGATATACCATAATGTCCTTAACTTTTTTTTGGTATTGTTTAAAATGTGTAAATAATGGCAGTGTACGTCTTTGCATATAAATATCTTTGTTAGCATTTCTAGACCATTCGCTTTGTGGTGCAAGGACATCGTTGGGTCACGTAAGCAAACCTGGGGGAAGTACGCTTGGGCGTGTGCATACACACACCTGGACGTGCCCCTCCAGGAGCAGGAGGGAGGAAACGAGACCAACCCTTCAGAGAGTGGAGAGAAATGACATGGCATTTCTGGGAAGGAAGGAAAAGGCTTTTCTAATTGGAGACCAGGATATTCAGAGGATGACCTATTTATTGGGAGAGAATTTAACCAGCATGCTGCTGTGGCCGCTTCATGTTTTTTATTTTTGTTTTTTTTCTTTTATATTGAACTTTCCTTGAAGATTTATTTGCCTGGCTAGACTCTTATCTTGCAAGACACACTTGCGCTCTAATGGTTTCCAGTGTGGGCTGAGAGCAGGGTTCTCACAGTACCCTGTGCCCACTTCCATCTTTGCAATTTCTCTTCTATGTTGAACTGATCTATATACTTAAGTGGTCTCCATACCCTGCTCTCTTGCATGCATCTCAGGGGCAATCTCAGGGGTAATGAGGCTAATTCTTACTCATTTTTTTGTCTCCAGTGCCATGAAACGTGCTTGGCGCATAGTGGGTGCTCCATAAATGTTTTTTTGGGACCACCAATACATTGGTACGAAGTGGAAATCCCAAATGGAAGGACAGTGGAGAGGGACGCGTGTAACCCTGTGTTTCCTCTCTGCCCTTTGCTCCCTTATCGCACTCATTATGAATGAATCAGCATTATGTTCATGTTAAGGCTTTCTAAAAGAACAGAAATTTTCCCAAGCTACCTGCAAACCCGCTTTTTGCCACGATGCGCGCTGTAGCTCATTGCGGTCGCGTGTTTTTTCTATAAGCTTGCATTGACGTGCTGCCAGTGAGGAGCACTGGCCTTCCAGTAAGGTCCAGTGTTCTCTCTGCTGAGCATGTGGTAAATAAAGCAGGATATTCCCCTCAGGAAGTCAAGGGCTTGCAGAAGTAAGTTATCCACTGTGAAGGTTAATATCTGTATTGCAGTTTATAAATTCAAAGTGATTTTGTCTACATCATCTCACTTAATTTGCTGATGGCTAATATTCCTTTGAGAATAAAGCTGTTCATGACACAGTTTCGGATAAAACTTTTAGAGTCCTACTGAGAAAAGTAATCTCCGTAATGGTACCGTTACCAGATCATTTTCTTCTGAGAGGTATTTGTAAGTGGACAGATCCTGGTCTTGAAGGACAGGAAGGGGGAAAATGACATAAAGGAGAATAAGCACGCCAATCAGAGAGAAGTTTTTCATGATTCACAGTGTTCCTTGCGGTAGCTCAGGTTGGAGGAAGAAAACCCAGCTTAGCATCTATCATGGTTCTCTTAAAATTGAAAGCCCAGTCATGGCCAACTTCTCAACTTAATTCCCCTAACTTGTGCAAAGGCCTGCATCATCATCGTAATCGTCGTCATCATCATCGTCACATGTGTGTTTGCTGTGTGTCACATGCTGCTCTAAGAGTCATATGTGAATTATCTAAATAAATCCTCTAATTAATGTGTAGGATGTTTATTATTATGTACATATTAGAGATGAAGAAACTGAGGCACCTTGCCCAAAGTCAAAGAAAGTGGTGAAACAGGAATTGAAATCCAGCCAATCTGACTACAGTTGCCTTATCAATTGACACACAGCACTACTTCTCCTCGTTTTTATCTTTATATTCATCATGACCCCAGATCATCTCTATTTGCTCTGAATCTTTTAAGTACTAGTACTCTATAAGTATGTATTTTATGGCATGTTTCAAATGATATTGTCTTGTATTATAGCCATTGGTGTACAAATATTCTTACTTTCTTTGCTCCTGTATCACTAACCTTTCTCCTCTTTGTTATTTACTTATCTCCTACCTTCCCCATGGAGCCTTTCTATAAACTGTTTCCTCCTCTTGGGATTTGATTTTACTTCTCCTTCTTCATCTAAATCAGTGTCTCTCAATGTTGGTTGTACATTGTAATCACCTGGGGATCCTTAAATAATACTAATGACTGGGTCTCACCCCCAGAGAGTCTGATTTACTTGGTGTGGCCAGGATAGCAAGAGTCTCCAAAGCTCCCCAAGTTACTTAAATGTGCAGCCAAAATTGAGAAACACTGGTCTGAACATTTACTCCTCAGTTTTCGTATCTTAGTTGCAGCATTTTCACTAGGGTTCAAGGTCCCTATTACAATCTGTCATAACATGATGTAGTTAGAGCCCATAGACCCCTGGAATCTGTAGTGCCCATGGGGAGGAGGGGAGCCCTGAGAGTCTGGGGTACTGAAAGCAAAGTGAAGAAAGTGTATAAGCGAGGAGGGGTTGATTAGCTGTGTCACATGCTAAGTCATGTAAGATGAGAGCAAAGACTTGACCAGTGGATTTAGTAACATGATGTCGCTGGGAGTCTCGACGAGATCAACAGAGGCCATTGGAGTGGTGGGAAATACAACCCTGAGTGGAAAACAAAACACTGATGATGCAGGAGAGGAAGGGAGACGATCGCCAGGGCAATATTCTTGGGTAGGCAAGAGGGATGGGGTTTAGTGCGCTTCATC
Source organism: Neophocaena asiaeorientalis asiaeorientalis (assembly GCF_003031525.2). NCBI lineage: Eukaryota > Metazoa > Chordata > Mammalia > Artiodactyla > Phocoenidae > Neophocaena > Neophocaena asiaeorientalis. The sequence continues at coordinate 9,297,496 of NW_020175039.1, forward strand.
TCATTTAATCCTTGCTACAGTACTAAGAGGCAGATATTATTTTTATTTACATTTGAGGAAAGTGAGGCTTAGAGAGGTGTCTAACTTGTCCAAGTTCACAGAGCTCATAGTTGTCAGAGCTGGGATCAAATGTAAGTCTACCTGCCTACAAAACCCTTAGCAATTATATCCCCTTGTGTCTTATTGGTAAGAAATATCCTTTTATTTGCAGGTAAGTCAGCTGTATATGCATTTCTTCCTGAACTTATTATCTTCAAGAACCTGTTTCTCCTAAAGCAAAATTCTGCTTAACGATAAACTATATACAATCTATATAAACTAGATACCAATGTATTCTTTAGATTAAAAGAGAGAAGTCTTTGGGACCTGAAGCTCTGACGAAACTATTGAGCATATTAGCTTTCTCTAAGTCAGTGACAAAACTGCCTGCTCAGGTATCTCCTGGCTTCAGGAGTCCTGGTAGAGCCCCGATCCCCTGACACAAGAAATTCTCAAGACCTCTTACACTCTTGAAGGAGCCTCATAGCAGCTTCCCACAAGCTGGGGCTGTAAATGACAGAGTCGGTAGCTGCAGACTGAGGTAGAGGATGAGTGTTGGTAGGTGAGAGCAGTATTACACCTAATCCTTGATGCGCTAACTCCTGCGGTGATACAATAAGAGTAACGTGCTGACAGGTATTTAACAGCCAGCTCTATGAAAGAGAAGAACACTGATTTGTAGTACTTGCCCACTTCTGTGGTGTAAATACTCTCACCGTGGCTAATTTCAAGCTATCAGCTTGAAGTCACTAAATGGTAATCAGGAAGAGATGAGAACAATAGACTCAAGAGTCTGTACAAAACTGGCTCCAGCACACCATGAGATAAGAAAAAGTTTTCCCCTGTATCGCTCAGTGGACATTCTTACTTCCTGAAGCAGCATGAAGTGAAGCAGCATGAAGAGACAGAAAGAACATGGTATTCACATTTCCAGAGAATGAAAGTCTGGTTCTGATTCAGCGATCAGCCATGTGGCTTTTGCCAACTCGCTTAGCTTCTCTGGACTCTGAGAAATGAAGCAGCTGGCCCTTTAAGGCTCTTGAGAGTTTGAAGATGCTGTGATGCAGTAGCACATAGGATGCTAGAAGTCAGCCCTCTCCTCCGTAGAGGTGGAGAAAATCTCCTGTAAAACTGTGTGCTACATTGTGCTTTGGGGTTTCAGATGAAACCTTGCCTTTCCTCAGTAGCTTGCCCATGCTGTTCTCTATCACTGTGGCCTTTGAGATTTCTCAGAGAGACCAGCAGAGATGTTTGAGGCTGTTCAATGAGGCCGTCTAAATAATGAAAAGGAGTATGCAGTCACACCAGATAACTTCTCATTCTGGGGATAGATAGAACTGCAGTCTTAACCTTTAATTTTACAGCTTTCCCAGCTTTTGCCAACCCTTTAACACTATATTAACAAAAGATGGACTGGACAGGAGCAGGGAAGGGCTTAATGCTCTTTATGATCTATTTTAACATTTTTATCTCTCTTAAAAAATAAATTTGCCGTAAGAATTAAAACTGTATTCTATCCTTTTAAATGTAGCCTTAGATGATATAGATAACTGTGCTGGCAGACAGTCAAGTCTACACAAAGCCCAAATTGAATCTTCCTTCTGACTACAGCTGTGAATGATATTTTATACAATTTTTTATGTGGGTCATAAATGAGGTGGAAACCGTGATTATGCCAATTATGGAATAATACATCTCCACCAAAAAAGCAACTGCCTGTTTTCAGACATGTGTATGTATTTACAGGATCCAGCCCTCCTTTTCTCATTACTAGATTGCATGTTGTTGACCTGATAAAAGATTTCTAGGTGAAGTGCTGTAGGCACTTAATAACCTATCGCTATAGAACCTAGGATTGCAAAAAAGTATCACGATTTCCTCTTACAGCACTATCTATTTGGTAAAATGTAGCCCTTTAGCCACCGAATCTTCTGAAGTAGGGGGTGGGTTCTAGCTGTAAAAACCTATTCCACTACATATGTAGATGGATCGGTCTAGCTACCTAACTAGGCAAAGACCAAAAATGAATGGGAAGGGAAGTTGAAAAATACAGAAATATCATATTTCACTGTGTTACATGAAATGGTGTCAAGAAAGAGAAGAAAAGTATTTCTTAAAGATGAGGGCTTGATGCTTTTCTGCTTCTCTTGCCTATGCTTGACACAATATAGATGCTTTCTGTCTGCATCTAGTATTAACACAGAGATTCTCTTTAAACAATTTAAATTGGAAAGTTTGAGAGGGAAAAATTAAAATGTTAAGTAAATGATTACAGAATCAAATAAACCTTTGATGTGAACCTTAACAACTGTTTATTCAAATTAACATGGCATTACATTTCAGGCTGTAAAGATGAAGCTATTAGCATGAGTGTGTGTATATGGGCTGAACCATCAGTCAGTTCTCACTGACAAATAAAACCCAGAGCCAAAGATATTTGCTCCACCAGCACTTTGCTGTCGTCCTGCGGACCACTTCTGGCAGAGTGACAGCCCTTCTAGTTGCTGACTGAACTGAGCCTGCCATGTGACCAGCAGACAGCATTGTAGCTGCAGGCGATCATATTAGGGGGCAGATTTCCTACGTTTGAGAATTTGTCTTTAGAGCTTTCTGGAAGGTTTTAACCAGAGACTGGACGACCGCTTGCTAGGGGTACTGAAGATGATACTATTGCGTTGGATAGAGGGTTCTGTTGTGTAACTTACATGTTTTTTTCCCCCAACTTTGTCCTTTATTCCATAAAAATGAGGGAATGTGTCTCATTAAGACCATCACTAGCAACATTTGTCTGGCAATGAGCAGCTCTCCAGAATTATATGTTGAATATTTGAATGAATGAATGAATGGCAGATCTGGCCAGATACCATGTTGAATTCTGTGCCACTGTGTCATATTTCCGAGGAGCGTCAATAGTGAGAACCTTCTCTGCCACATTATGAGTGTTCGTACGTAATTCTTGAACTGCAGATAAAATACCAGGTGTTCAGGACCTTCTTCCCTCTCATCTTGGCCTAATGGAAGAATGAATTGGGATTTTGCACATCTTCAGAAACATTCCTCGGGATTGTAATTTTGGCATCTTAGGCATCATTTAATAATCAATTCACAGACACATTAGCCTGGCTTGCATAAACGTTGGATGTTCCTGATTGGGAAGGCTGACTGATTAAATTTCAAGATAAAGGCATTAAAGCTTGAAGGTCAGATTAAAGGTCTAGTGTACGTAATGATGGGGAGATACTGATGGCTTTCCTTGACCTTAAGGGAATCACTTGTCTGACCAAAATGACATTCATTTTTAAGATGTTAGCATCAGTTCTAGGACAATTCTAAGATTGCCCTTGTTTGTAGTTGTGCAATAATCTTTTATCTAACTGAGTTTAGTGACCAAGATGCAGGCTTCTTCTTCAAAAGAGCTTTGCTGCCTTTGTCCACACATTATAGGTAAATTACCACTACAGTGGATTCTAGAAGCATTCAACCTTGAAAATCATACATCAGTAGATTCTGTGAGGAGTCAGCCTTGAAAACCCCTGATGTTTCAGGAGGAACTTTCTAGCACATATTTTACTGAGATGCTGTAGTTTATGAGATCATCTTCTAGCTGTGATTCATCTTGCCAACCTTCATACATAAAGTCATAAACAATTCAGTTTCCAGTTATGTTCACATTATACATTCTTCTTATGGTCTATCACTGTTGTATGGGGAAACTACCTCTTTTGACAGCCTTTAGATTTGAAATTCTTAGGTGTTGGATTTAATGCATCTCCTCTTGAATTTTGTATTTTGACCTGATGGCACTGGTTTTCGGCTTACAGCATAAACCCTATTATTCATCAGCAGGTACCTATCACATTGATAACAGAATTTTAGAAGGGGAAAATGATTGATTTTGAAATGCATATGACTCTTATCACACTTCAATAGAAGAGGTGCCATAAAGATGGAGTAAACATGGCATACAAAAGACCTGCTGACCTATTTTTGCTTCAACAGGTAGAATACAGTTTCTTCCCAGCTAATTTGTTGTAAAAAGAAAAATTCATTTCAGTTCCTCTTGCGTGCATTACACGAAACCATGATCAAATGAGATCAAGGCTATAATCAAATGAAATGAAGACTATAATCAGATGAGATCAGGTGAAATGGATGGTCTACGTGTGAGAGAGGGATAGTTTGTGAATAACGTATCTCAAAAACAGAAGTACAAATGGCAAGAATAAGGGTTAAGTTCATCACCCCTTGGGAGCAAGACCAAAACCATCATATATATATATA
>NW_020175039.1:9301903-9307002 GCF_003031525.2 Neophocaena asiaeorientalis asiaeorientalis
ATATATATATATATATATATCTTTTATTTCATCCAATTCAACGTCCTTACATCTTTAGTTTAAATTATGCAGGATTTCACCAGATTATGTACATCTTATGGAGAAATGCCATGTGATATCTTTCCCAGGTGTGTGTATTAGTCTGCTTGGGCTGCCATGACAAAATAGCATTGACTGGGGTACTTAACAGAAATTTATTTTTCACAGTTCTAGAGCTGAGAAGTCTGAGAGCAAAGTGCTGGGGGAGGTTTCTGGTGAGAGTTCTCTTCCTGGCTTCTAGTAGTGTTCTCCCGTGGCAGAGAGAGATCTCTCTCTCCTTTTTATAAAGCCACAGTCCTATCAGATTAGGGCCCCATCCTTATGACCTCAGTTAACCTTAATTACCTCCTAAGGACCCTTATCTCCTGTCCCACTGGAGGTCAAGGCTTTAACATAACAGAATTCAGTCCACAGCAGCAGATTTGTGGGTTTTCATTTCCTGGCCAGTTTAACAAATATTTACATATAGGTTCAAGGTGTTATGTTGGTGTGTAAAAATATAAGTAAGACAGGATTCTTAACCTCGAGGATCTTACAGTAAAGCTTATTGGCTTCTTGCTCTCGAGGGACTTACAGTGCAAAAACAGGGTAAGAGACACAAAAAAAAATAACAAAATAGGCCATAAAGATTTATGAAAACGAAAAATCAGTTCATTTGGGGAGGAGGGACATGAAAAGGTTTCATGTGGAAGTGGCGTTTAAGATGGTTGCTAGAGGATGGATAGACTTTTTGACAAGCAGAAACAAAAGTGAGGATATTTCAGGAACAGAGGCCAAAGACATTATTTTCTACTGCTGCTGAAACAAATTACCATAAACTTAGTGACTTACAGCAACACAGATGTATTAAATCACAGTTCTTTTGGTTAAAATCTGTCACACTTGGCTAAAATCAAGGTGTCAGCAGGGCTGCATTTCATTCTAGAGGCTCTAGGGGACAATCCATTTGCTTGTCTTTTCTGCCTTCTAGAGGCCACCAGAATTCCTTGGCATATGGTGCCACCTTCCATCTTTAAAGTCAGCAAGATTGCATCTCTCTGACTTTAGCTGGGAAAATTTCTCTGCTTTTAAGGACTGATGAGTATATTGGGTCCAAATCAAGGGTAGTCTCCCTATCTCAAGGTCAGTGACCTTAATTACATTTGTAAAGCTCCATTTGCTTTGTAAGGTAACATATTCATAGGTTCTGGGGATTAGGATGTGGCTAGCTTTAAGGGAGCTATTATTTTGCCTAGTATATGGGCCAAGAGTAGAGCTATTCTAGGATTCATTCTTTTATTCAGTAATTATCTGTTAGGGAATGAGTGCCTGCCAAGCGATATACTGAGTGGGTGCATACTTAAATAGCTGAGGGTGGAATTCCAACTGAGTAGAGGAGCCATTAGAATGTGTCTACAAGGATCAGTAAAAATCTCAAGTAAGATTAACCTTTCTTTCAGTGTTTTACATTACATTAAGCAGCCCTTCCCAGAACTATGAGAGGGGATACTAGGAGGAAGTTAATTTACTACATGACATCTCCTTTTAAATAGAGGGGAAAAAAATCCCAGAACCACAAATACCTTGTCCGCTTCACCTAGAAGGATAAATTGAAGAATAAGATGTGGAGGGGAAACCAGAAATAATATAGTTCTCTCAGGAGACTTTCTAGAACTAACTGAAAGCAGCTCCAAAAAGAGGAGTTAGATAACGCGTGAATGAATTAAGTACTTAATGCATAAGAGGAATAAATTAAAATTTCTAAACATTTCAGCAGAGCCATAGAGAGTGCCCAGAAATATAAACATAATTGATCATCACAATCTCTGATAGTCAATTCAGCTTACATCTGGATCCCATTAATGAGTTACTGGGATTCAAAGAATGAGTGTCAAATGGCTTTCTGATTCTGAAGAAAGAGAGACAAAATTATAATAAAGATTGGGATATAATAGAGATTTAATTAAAAAGTAAGGCCCATCAAAATTGAGTGAGGTGCTTTCTGCACCAAAATTGTGTATATTTTATGATCCTCTAGTCACAAATGGGATCTTATTTCTTTATTTTGCAGTACGCGAGCCTCTCACTGTCGTGGCCTCTCCCATTGCGGAGCACAGGCTCCAGACACGCAGGCTCAGTGGCCACGGCTCATGGGCCCAGCCGCTCCGTGGCATGTGGGATCTTCCCAGACCGGGGCACGAACCCGTGTCCCCTGCATCGGCAGGCGGACTCTAAACCACTGCGCCACCAGGGAAGCCCTGGGATTTTATTTTAATAGTTCATAGTTATATAAGGTGTAAGGTACATTTTGCTGATATCTTTATTAATAAAATGCAAACAGCTAGCATCTATTTTAATAAGGCACTCTGATCACATGCATTTGTTTCCTTTCCTTCAAGAGGCCATCCTTAAGTTGATCATAAAGTGACTGATATAAAAATGTATAAACCTACAGTCATGAGAATCAGAAATGAACCATCTTCAGTAGGAAATTTCAGCAATGATCTGGAAGAAGGAGAATAAATGAGCTTTAAAGTGGAGCAGAGAAAGCTGTTGCTGAAATTATGCAGTAAGAGGTTAAAGCCAAGCAGAGTCACAATGCCCTGCAGAACCCCAAAGCAATTCAGCTCTCAGATACACTGGGTAGAGCAGAGGAGACACTGAAGAAGTAGGTAACAAGGTCGTCTTCAAATCAATTGTATCCTCCTTGCCACCTCCCTCCCCAGCACCAAGCCCACCATCCACATCTGCAACATCCAGAAGGGAAAACATTTACCTCCCAGGCAAATTCAACACCAGCGGCAAACAAACAATTGTTTTCAAAATAGTATATTTTTTCTTTAAAGAAAGAAAACCCAAATGTCTTGGCAGTGTATGGGCAGTGTCTTAGGAACTACAGGCTATGACAGGTAGTAAGGGTATTCACGCTTAAGAGCAAAAACATCTAAATTGGTTAAGTAGGAATCTTCTAACAAAATGAATGCCTTATGACAATGTAATCAATTACTTTACAGTTAATGTGAATGAACAGTCAAGGTCTGACCCACTTTAGAAATGTACTGTCTTCGTTTCAATGCAAGTACAGTCGGGCCTTGGTATCCATGTGCTCTGCATCCACTTGGGGTGAATCCGAGGATGCAGAACCCGCAGATACCGAGGGCAAACTGTGCTTTGTGATTTTATGTAAGGAACTTGAGCATACGCAGATTTTGGTATCCATGGTGGTCCTGGAACCAGTCCCCTGCGCATACTGAGTGAGGACTGCAGTTTATTTAGGAAGTGATCTCTAGAAACTCTAGTGGGAGAGTAGGGGAGTGAGACAAGGAGAGGAAGGAGGTGATAAAAGCCTGTGTACAAGTGGGGCCCAATCTCACTGAGGACCTGTGGGACACTGAAAACTTGTTGCAGAGTGATCACACAGGGGGCAGGGATCCTGTGAGCTGTTATACCCAGAAAGTGAAAGAGAAAGACAAGAGAGGGAGGGAAGAGGAAGAAAAGAAAGGAAGGAAAAAAAGAAAGAAAGGAAAGGCTCGTGACTTCATGTCTCCAAGACTGTTCAATACAAAAAAAGTTAGAACTTCCAAACTAAAATTCAGATTAAGTTCTTAAGTAGAGCTGAGAAAAAAAGAAACTTCATTAGTGAAAGAAAAAGAGTATACTACATAAAAAGTAAAATCAGAAAACTTGAACAGTTTCTGTAAAGTTAAAAGTGATTATGATTAAAAAGAAAATCCATGGAAGTATTAGAAGAAAAGTCAAAGAATTTTATGAGAAAAAGGAAAAATAGGGGGAAAAGGAGATGGGAAACTCCAGGTCAAAATGAACATATACTAGTTATGCAGGAAGGGAAGTGGGATTATAGTCAACTACTTGGTTGTTAGTGAAAAAAATATTATGTTGTCAGTTACATTGTTACCCTATTTCTAGTTCCATCATTTAAAGTCACCCTGTGAACGAAGCTTGACAGACAGATTGTAAATGTCACCACCTTTGATCATGTAAAAGTAGAGATGGCAGTTATAAGAAGTAGAAAGGGAAAGGTAGGGTGAAAGGAAGAGGGAGACACACTGATCATCTTACCAAATGAGAAATCCACAGGTCATTTCTATAGTTTTGGAAAAAGAAATAAAGGTATATCACTTAAAAGTTCAAAAAAGTAGTGAAAATTTAAGCACTTGCATTAATTGACTTTTTAAACAACGTTCATGTAATTATCTGTTAAGATTTTGATCACATTTAAAAATGTGACAAATTGCTGCAAATTCTTTGAAACCCGCTCATCAGGCGAGAAGTAGGCTGTATGCCATCTAGTGGAAATCTGAGCCCACTTCAGGCTCATGACTGTCTCCAAGGCTGTTCAGTACAAATATGTGTTGTTCATCAAACTCACCGGTTACAGATGATGATATACTTAACTTTAAGAGCAAATATTTTTGGTAGAATCACATGAGTGGACAAGAGAGAGTGATTATTTTAGGGTGCCAGCATGGAATATTGGCACAAACTCTGGACTTTGGTCCAGGATTAGAAATCAGAGGAACAAAATCAAAACTTGGTTCTATCACTGATTTGCCAAGAGACTTTGGGCAACTTCCTTAATTTTGCTCTAACAAACTTCTCCATATCTCTAATCAGAAAAACACTATTCCTATTTATAAATATAAGGGTAAAATATAGTAATGTATATGAACATGATTAATGACTATTAATCTTTCTATGATCATTTTATACCTGCCATTATTCTATCTGATTCACTAATTAGTGGATTTCCAAATTATTTAGCACAGAATTAAGGAATCCAAATAGAGTTCAATTTGAAATTAAACTCTATCTGATTATGTTGGGTAGATAATGACATTTGTCACTTTAAATTTATTAGTGAATTCCTTAATAATGTTAAAATATCTATGGTTTGAATATTGTGCCTTTATGGTCTTTAGATACACAGATTAAATATTATACATATTTTCAGTTACATTTAATTGTGGCAAGTCTAATTTTAAAAACATGTTTCTGCTCTAGTACTTATTGCTTCAAAAAAACATATTAATCCTGACCTTTTTTTTTTTTTTTTTTTTTTG
>NW_020175039.1:9307079-9319239 GCF_003031525.2 Neophocaena asiaeorientalis asiaeorientalis
TCCCGGACCGGGGCACGAACCCGCGTCCCTTACATCGGCAGGCGAACTCTCAACCACTGCGCCACCAGGGAAGCCCCTGACCTTTTTTTTTAAAATAAATTTCATATTTTACAATCATAAAATAGAACTTATTCCTTGTAGGGCGTTTTACAAAAATTAGAGAAGAAAATTTCCAGTGATTTCAACCACCTAGGTATAATTCCATTAATATTTTAATATATTTCTATTCTTCTCTCTGTATACTTAGACATAATGTTTAAAAAAATTTGGATAATATAGTTTTATATTTTGTTTTCCACAAAACATTATATCATAAGTATCTCCATGTCATCATATAGTCTTAAGAAATAGTTTTATTGGCATAATAGTCAAGTAAATGGATGATTAATACATATTTCAAATTTTACTGTTGACATTAGATTATTTCTATTTTTTGATATTACAAATTTACGTGATATTTGTTATGATAAATAACTTTTTATGTAAGTCCTTAACTTCATCTTTTAATTTTAGAGAAAATTCTTAGAAGTAAAATTACTAAGTCAAAGCATGTGCTCATTTCCAAATATCAGTTTTACCCTAGCCTCTCCAAATATCGGGTATTATGATTTTAAGACATTCTTAAAACTGATATAGGAGTTAAGGGTTATTTCATTTTTTTAATTGAAGTATAGTTGATATACAATATTATATGTTACAGGTATACAATATAGGGATTCACAATTTTTTAAAGGTTATACTTCATTTATAGTTATTATAAAATATTTGCTATATTCCTTGTATTGTACCATATATCCTTGTAGCTTATCTTATGCCTAATAGTTTGTACCTCTTAATCCCCTTCCCCTATGTTGCCCCTCCCCCATCCCTCTCCCCACTGGCAACTACTGGTTGTTCTCTATATCTCTAAGTCTACTTCTTTTTGTTATTTTCACTAGTTTGTTTTATTTTTTAGATTCTGCATGTAAATGACATCATACAGTATTTATTTTGTCTGACTTATTTCACTTAGCATAGTGCCCTCCAAATCCATTCACGTTTCTGTAAATGGCAAAATTTCATTCTTTTTTATGGCTGAGTAGTATTCCATTGTGTGTATGTATGTATGTATGTGTGTATATATATATATATATATATATACACACACACACCCCCCACATCATCTTTATCCATTCATCAGTTAGGTTGTGTCCATATCTTGGCAACTGTAGGTAATGCTGTTATGAACATTGAGGTGCATGTATCTTTTTGAATTAGTGCCTTTGTTTCATCTGGATATATACCCAGGAGCAGAACTGCTGGGTCATACAGTAGTCCTATTTTTAGTTTTTCAAGAAACCTCTATACTGTTTTTCACAGTGACTGCGCCAATTGACGTTCCCACCAACAGTGTACAAAGGTTCCCTTTTCTCCACATCCTCGCCAACATTTGTTAATTTGTGTTCTTTTTGATGATAGCTTTTCTGACAGGTGTGAGGTGATATCTCATTGTGGTTATGATTTGCATTTCCCTGATGGTTAACGATGTTGAGCATCTTTTTACGTGCCTGTTGACCATCTGCATTTCCTTTTGGAAAAACGTCTTTTCAGGTCTTCTGCCCACTTTTTAAACAGTTTTTTTGTCTTTTTCTTTTTTGATGTTGGACTGTATGAGCTGTTTATATATGTTGGATATTAACTCGTTACTGGTCATATCATTTGAAAATATTTTCTGCCATTCAGTGGGTTGTCTTTTTGATTTGTTGATGGTTTCCTTTGCTGTGCAAAAGCTTTTAAGTTTAATTAGCTCCCACCTGTTTATTTTTGCTTTTATTTCCTTTGTTTTAGGAGATAAATCCCCAAAAATATTGCTATGATTTATGTCAAAAAGTGTTCTGCCTATATTTTCCTCTAGGAATTTTATGGTGTCCAGTCTTACTTAGGTCTTTAATCCATTTTGAGTTTATTTTTGTATATGGTGTTAGACAATGTTCTAATTTCATTCTTTTACAAGTAGCTGTCCAGTTTTCCCAGTACCACTTATTGAAGAGACTGTCTTTTCTCCATTGTATATTCTTGCCAAGGGTTATTTCATTTTGATTTGTATTTCTTTGATTACTAGTGAAATTGACCTACTTTATGTTTATTAGTCATCAGTATTGTTTGTATGTGATTCTCTTCATGCCCCTTGCCTGCCTGCGTTGGTATTTTTGTATTATAGACTTGTATAAGCTTTTTATATGCTAAACATATATGTCATTAATCTGTCATACTTGTTATAATTGATTACTATTTTTTGGCCAAATATAAACTATTATACATCATTTAAAGTAGAAGGATAAAGTTTATGCATGTCCATAGAAAACAGTCTTTTGAAAGACTAAAGGTGGAAGCATGAGATAATATTTTCCAAATTCTTTATTAAACTGCCCTTCATGAGACCTTGTTGTTGTTAGAATGAACCATATGTGTAATATTTCCATATATATTATTAAGCAATAGAGTCAGATTGCTCGTTGTGAAAATAAGTCATCATGTTTCCAACACTTTTTGCTGTTCCCTATCATAGCTGAGAGATTTGATCATTTTAAACAATCTTACTAGAATATGGGTTTATACCTCTTTCTGCCCTTCCTCTCCCACCATTCTTATGCATTAAAAAAAAAATTTTAGTGATTGGGAATGTCACTGAATTAAATACAGTGACAGAACATGATCTACAAAAAAAGATAGTTTTATAAGACAGTTAAGATTTTCTCATTGACATTTTCTATTGTAACTCACATTGCCAATTAATTTCTTAATTCATTATCAATGTAACAGAAGAAAAGACTTTGAAAACACTGTTCTTTGTGTAGATGTCTTTTAATTATGACTAAATAAATACTGTGGAAGGACCTGATTATACCTTTGAGTATTTCTTAGTCTGAAAAAAGGAAAAGAAGAAAAAAAAAAAAACCACCAAGACTTGTAGTCATGAATACATTGAACAAAAGCTGAATTCAACAACTCTTTTTAAAAAAACAAAAACTTCAAAAAAAGGAACAAATTATAGAGCAGCGCTGGGGGAGTATTGTCTAAATACGTGTGCAGATTCTCTGTGGAGGCCTATGCACCACTGTTCGTTTTGGTTATTAGGCAGAATCTCAAGTAAACCCAAGTAGAAATCACACTGATTCTGAAACTGAAGAGCAGTGCCAGTGGGTAAACAGTTTCAGGGCAAACTGAAGCAATACTCCTTCGAGTTAGGAACAGATTTTTCCAGATGGCCACTGTGCATATGGCTGGGGTACTGTGGTAGCCAAAATAGGAAACGAGAACATGATTCTTTCCGATTAAATCAACACTGTCCTTGAGAAAAGAAATTTCACAGACCATGTCCAGGGGGATGGGGGCAGATAAATAGCATTCAAGTCCATCAAGACATCTTTAATTTAACTAATTATACTATCTTTTTTAAATGTTCAGAACAGTCAAATCCATTTTGGGATTTTAGGCGAGCAAGGCAATGAGCTAAATGATGCACTAGAAATTCACAGCTCAGAATTCGACCTGTCTATCCTCTTTCATTCTGGAACATTCGATGAGTTACTTAATCTCTCTGTGATTGTTTCCTCCTGTGTAAAATGGGAATCGTATTTCCAGGCTGCCTAACAGGCTTGTTGTAAAGATAAAATACTACATGTTATGAGGCACTTTGGAATCATGAAACACTGGATTGTATTTTCCAGGGCTTGGAGGGAATAACCAATGACTTCAGTTCATGCTGTGGCTCACATCATGGTCTCTCTTAGGGAAGATGTTACTATTTATAATGGGGTAGGATTTCTAGCTTTATTTAGGCCCTGACCTCTGACAAATTCTTTGGTGGTTATTCAGTTCATCTTAATTAAAGAATAATTTACCAGCCTCTGTATAATCAGCTTGGCTGGAAGCTGACTTTTGCTGGGCAATCTGGTTGAACTTCTTAATAAATTTCAGGTCCCTAAACCATCTGCCACATAGGCTACTGTTACATACCCTATCATAAGTGAGTAATCATGGGGAGACTCTAAATACATATACATGGAAAGCAGCCCATTCTTGCAGGACCTTTGATACATCCAATGAGTGCAGGGATCACAGGTGGCCAGTTTCCACACCAGTCATTCCAACCCAACTATCTTTTACTTTCTCTTCGCCTTGTACATCTTGATTTCACCCTTCTCTTAGGGAATCATCTAAAGCTATTTCAAATGAACAAAAAGAAACTTTCTCTCTTCTTGCTTTGAAATGTACCGTTTTTCATTTTTTGCGTAGTATTTCAGTCTCTACCCAACTGGTCCCATTTGTACACAGACCCAGCTACAATTTGTATAATGCACTGGAATCTCAGCTTTTTTCAAGGCTCATCTGATATATTTTGTTTGCCAGTGTACAATAGAAGTGGTTGTCTTGTAGTCAATAAATTGTGCTCCTCTTCTGTAGAATAATCTACCCACAGATAGAATTTCAAAGGAATATCAAGTAGTTGCTGATCATGGAGCCAACAGCTTAATACTTGCCATATGCAGGTGGTGAGAACAAATCAATTAGGACAGGAAAGTTATAAAGCAACATACCCATGCCTTATTTGTCCCACGCCTCAACTCTGTTCCGTACAGACAACAACTTTCATCATTTCTGGCTTTACTTCTTTAGTTTTCCTCTAATTCAGTGTGTAGTAGAATTACCTAGATTGCCCATTAAGAATGCAGGTTCCTGAGATTTGTTCTAGCCTTGCTTAATGGAATCGCTGCTGCTGTCTCTGAAAATCCATAAGAGAAAGACCACAGGAAATTCTAATGCCTTCTAAATTTTGAGAACGATTAGCCTAATAAATCTTGGGCCACATTATGACTTTCTTGGGCTCGAGGCACTTTTGACTTCATGGGTTTCTTCCTCCATAAAAATATTTTAAATTATATTTTACTACTGTGTTAGTATATGGGTGAATATGTTAATATTATAATATTAAAATTTTTTTCTTCAACCTAAGTTCGTTTTTTCTTCTGATTGGAAAAAATAAATATTTTCATTGGCCCCTAAAAGTATTGTGGGCCTTAGACATTGTGCCTCCTGTTTCTCCTACAGCCGAGGATGAATCCAAGATTAGTCACCTAGAAAACTGGCAATCAAATATTCTGAAAATTTAGATCCTAAACGTATCTTTGACATATTACAATGAGATCCAGATCAAAATTTGCTGGAGTTCAGAGGATACAACTTTGCATGAAGGAAATTTGCAGGTTGTCCTCTTGCTCCCAGCTGGATGCCTAGAAATGAAGGCAAGCAGAAAGCTTTCCACTGACTTCTCAATACTGGCAGATGCAAAAGGGGAGGAAATACTGGGTCACCAGTTTGCCCAAGTATTACCATCCTATTTGTTAATACTAACAAATGCATTTGACAGCTACATAAAATACAAGTTTATGGAATATTAGGCTATAGGAATAGCAACTATTAGGGCCCAGTGGCTGCAGTCTAGAGAAGCTTCTTATCGGAAGCAGCAGAATGGGGGGGAAGAGAAAGGGAAGATGAAAAACACAGTGTAGATAAGAAGGATAGTTCATAATATATGATAGCACTCATGAGAACTTCTAAGAGGAAGCAAATAAGAAAGACCGCCTGATGTTGTACAGAAATAGAGGGGGGACTGCAACTGATAGAAGACCATAAAAATGACAATCTTGGATCCCTAAGCAGACTGGGTATCATTTCAGAGTTTCAAGACGGCAACTAGCAGCAAACAATGCTTGAAAATGGTTGTTACTCTGAATATTTACACTTAATCTTACATTTTCCATTTACAAAGCGACTTACGTAATAGCTAATATTTATTGAGAACTTGCCAATATTTCAAGTTCGGTGGGAATACACACTGAAGCCAAGACTAGATGAGAAGGAAACAGTATAAAAATTATCGCAGAAGAAATAGCAGGGGGTAATTGCTTTGGTTATTGATTGTTCTGTAACAAACCACCCCCAAATTTAGCAATCTAAAACAAGCAAGACTTTATTTGCTACATTCTTGCCATCTGGGCTGACTTAGCTGAGCAATCCTTCTCACCTCGCGGGTGGTCACTCACGGGGTTGTAGTTAAGCAGGTGAATCAGTAGGGACCTGGCTTAGCTGAAACCCTGGGACAGCTGGATTTCTCTTTCTTCCTCTGCAATCTCAGGTCCCCTCCCTCTCTAAATGGCCTCTCTGGAAGGGTAGCTTGATTCTTACAAATTGGCTCACAGGTCTCAAGAAAGCCATCGAAGCAGCAAGTGAGCTTTTTAAGCTTTAGGCTTAAGGCTGATGCATTCTTTTGGTTCAAGCAGATTGAAGGGAAGGGTATACCCAAGGGCCTGAATTCTGAGAAGAATGACTCCCTAGGGCCACAAGGAGGCCAGATACCACAAGTGTCAGGGAGAACTTTTCCCCCACACCTCAGATTTCTTTCCAGGTGGTGGTGACAGTGAAATACTCTACTACTGGGTGACTTATCTGATTGCTAAGTTTGTGAAATATAACAGCATTTGGCCTCTTTTTCTGTAGGAGTCCAGCATTGCCAGTAGGAAGGTCTGTATTATTTTGGGGTTCAGTAGTAGCTACTGACTGAGAAACCTGAAACCACACCTTCCAACTTGGTGTCTACGAGTAACCAAAATGATACTTGGCTTCCATCTGCTACCGCTTTATTTTATTTCCCCAATTCAGGGAAGAGAGATGCTATTTGTAGACTTCCTCAGGGATTATAGCAACCTGAGGAGATTACAAATGATGAGATATGTGTGGAGACTCAAAGAAAAGGAATGAAGAGTAAGTGATGAATATGTTGAGAAAGGTATTCTATATAACCTAGGGAGGATAAATGATCGACAGGATTATAGAACTTTAGACTCATAGTTGGCTATCAAATGGAGGTTGATCATTTGTTTACACCTCTTATAACTGAAGCCATAGTTATTTGGTTTTAGTAGTCTACTAATATTGATTTTCCCCTTCATCCTATAACTCTGATCTTGTTGAGGACAGCAATGTATCCAAGTAAAAATATGTCTCCTAACATTCCTTGTAGATAAAGGGGCCATATGACCAATTGACTTGTGACAGAAACGGTTAGGTGAGGGTGTGGGAAAGTTCTCCAGAAGCTGGCAGTTAGCGGTAGAGACCAGGAAAGCAAATTCAGATAGGAGGTGCTTATGTGCCCTTGTTTTCCTATCTGGAATTTAGACATAAAGCTGCAGTGGTCATATTGTGACCATGAAATGAAGCTGAAGCTGAAATCCATGCACTAAGAATGGAAAAGCAAAAAACTAAGAGGCTGAAACTTTGGTGCTATGGTGGAGCCCCTTTTCCAGCTCTCCATCACCTGCTCCCCGACTTAAACTGACATGAAGGAAAGAAAATACCCTATTTTGTTTATGTTCCTGTTTGTTTGTTTCTATTACTTTGCAGTGGAACACAGTTCCTGCGTGACCATTTTATCAGAGCAGACAAATAAAAGTATGTGGTTAATGCTTTTTCCAAGAAAGATGATAGCATTTAGGTGACATATTTATTCAAAATCATATAAGGGAATTTTCTGAAATGGGCATATGCTAGAGATTTCTCATATAAGATAGACTCTCTCATCAGAGCATTAGCACTTTTTCTTACCTTGTCTGATACTCTTCTCATGAATATTCACACGGCACAACCTTCCCTCCACTGGGGTTTCTGTTCAGATGTTTACAGCTCGGAAAGGACTGTCCTATAGTAATAGCCCCATAACACTCGATAGCTTTATTCTATTAACTGCCTACTCTTGACATTTTTTACTTCATGCTTGTTCATTATTGTCCCCTCAGTGCTTAGAGGAGTGTCTTATACTTAGCAGTTGCTCAGTGAATATTTGTTAAACATTTGACTTAGGAAATGGAAACGGCACAACTAATGCACGTTTGATTCTGAAAGTTTTCTGAGAAAACTACCAACAAAACAATGTGTGTATGAAGAATTAGCACTTAGAGCCCGTTTCAGGTTGAGAACTTCAAATACACTGTTAAACTTCAGGATAGCTCTGTGCCTATTAAAATAATGTGTCTGTTAAAATTGTTCAGTGTAACTGGCAGTGTTTAAGTGAGAAGGCAATTTTTCAAACTTCGCTGATTTCTTCACTTCAGTTTTATCTGAAAGAGATAGAAGAGTGAGATATAAGCCTCAAAAGGCACCTGAACGTACTCGTGAATCACCTTGATGTTGACTTGGCCGCGTAGTCCTTAATTTTTCCTGGGCAGGTGTACCCTATGACTCCTTAGTAAGAGAATGAACGCAAAGCAGTGGTTTATGTTCATGAAAACTGTATCTGTTACACAACAAAATCCAGCGGCAGATATACATGTAATGTACATATATGAAAATGTATATGATGTGTGTGTATATATAGAGAATGTGTGTGGGGGTGTCTGTGTGTGAACAAGAAAGTTGTACAAATACACAACTTTCTTGTTTTTCAATATCAGGAACATATTGCTTTACCCACCAACTTTTATGTAGTATAGTATTCATGTAGCTTATCTGTAAAATTTCACAAAATCTACCTGTGTTTCTAGATAACCAGGGAGAAATGTTAAGAAAAAGAAATACGGAGGCAATAAAGATGTAAAAAAAAAAAAAGTTTATAGCTATATAGAGAAAGGTAGAACAAATGTGGCAAAATAACAATGTTTATCAAGGTAAAGATACAAAGTCAAACAAAAACAAAACAAAAAAGAAATATGGAGGATTCAAACAGTTCAAGAGATAAGCCTTGAGGGGATCCTGGTTTTCCTCCTCAAGCAGGAAGTTCTGGAAATGGGGGTCTTTGAATCCCAGAGCTCCGATACTTCTTAATGTGTTGTGGAACTATGCGCTTTGCTTCTCTACCCTCTGGGTGGCGTTAGTGGCGGAGATGCCAGGGTCCGTAGAGTGTTGCTCAGTGGTGTGCAGTGCCGTGCACAGTGGTTTCTGGAAATTGGCTGCCCAGGGCCTGCTTTCCCTAGCACTTTCCAGGCCTCAAGGTGGAATCTCAAGTTCATGCCATGGGGATATAGACAGAAGTGATGGAGGCCACTTCCAGGCCAGGCCCATAAAAATCTCCTAGGGGGTCTTCCAGTCTCTCTTCCCTAGTTGGCTGGCTGGATGTTGATATGCAGGGTGACCCTGGGAAACATGGAGGGAAGAAGCAGAAGCCTGTCAGGCTCAGTCCCACAATGACTGTCCAGAGCAGAGCATCTCTCCCTGTATGTCTGTTGGGTTAAGTCACAGAGATTTTGGTTTTTACTGTTAGAGCACTGGGCACTACCTCAATTACACATATGCTACAGCTTTAACAGAGGTTATGAAGTTA
The DNA here is from genome assembly GCF_003031525.2 of Neophocaena asiaeorientalis asiaeorientalis. Taxonomy (NCBI): domain Eukaryota; kingdom Metazoa; phylum Chordata; class Mammalia; order Artiodactyla; family Phocoenidae; genus Neophocaena; species Neophocaena asiaeorientalis. The sequence continues at coordinate 9,316,435 of NW_020175039.1, forward strand.
CCATCATTAGAGAAAGCTGGCTGAGCAGAGAGCAATAGTTCTCAAACTTCAAAATCTTCCGGAGAGAGTTTGTTATGAATACAAATCCCCAGGCCTCTCTTCCAGATTCTGATTCATTAGATTTGGGATGGGGCCCAGATACAGGCCTTTTAATCCCCACTCCAGGTGATTTTGATACACATTTAGAGGAATACTAGATTTGCAGAAACGGCAGCTAGGAGTCTGGGGTTGGAAATGGACAGCAGATTATATCCTGAGCCAAAGTATGAGCTGGATGAATTAGAAATCAGTGAGTAAGTGGAAAAATTGTCAAAGAAACGTTCCCTACTGCAGCAATGAGTACTAATACTTGGGCACTTATGACCCTGCCATCTCTCAAGGAGGAGAAAGTCTCAAAGATGGGGTGGCAAAATGGGGTGAAGCCAAAAAGGAAGCACTTGACATTTAGAGAGGCAGGAGAGGATAGTTTCAGTATAAACATTTGTTAACAGAAGCCCTTTAAACCGGCATAGCAAAAGTGAAATAGATCATTTAAGGGAAGCAGTGGTTTTGAGGCCAACAACCACTATCAACACCAATTCTCCTCTCACAGAAGAACAATATGTTGGAAAAACAAGAGCTTAAAATGAATTTTTTTTTTTCTTTCCAATGCACTATCAAATAAAAATGTTACAGGCCTAAGGCCGGAGACTGTTCTTGGATTGGATCTTTTCCAATGCTCTAAATTTAACCAGCTGGGATTCTGTAAGTACCAGTCTATTCAATCTTTTGAAATGCAGAATTTGCCTTTTAGTGGGAAATCTGCATTTCACCTTAAGTGGAACAAACCATCTTTTCAACTCAAAGAAATATATAGTCTTTTGGTACTGTATAATTAGCACAAATAAAAGAAAGATTGTAGTAAGGGGTGAAAGGACCAAAACATACAAATCACCACATCTAATACTAAGGACCATGAAAAATGTACCTCTTATTCACGGTTAACTACAGGCCATATAATGAATACTTATTAAGTATGTTCACCATCGGGTTTTTACTAAGAAATGTGTATCTGGTGAGAAGAGAATTCAAAAGAAGTGCACTTTTAGAATAAACGGTTGATAAAATTATAACGTTTTTTTTTTTTGCTGTATGCGGGCCTCTCACTGCTGTGGCCTCTCCCGTTGCGGAGCACAGGCTCCGGATGCGCAGGCCCAGCCGCCATGGCTTACGGGCCCAGCTGCTCCACGGCATGTGGGATCTTCCCGGACCGGGGCACGAACCCGTGTCCCCTAGCATTGGCAGGCGGACTCTCAACCACGGCGCCACCAGGGAAGCCCAATTATAACTTTTTAAGTTAAAACATCACTCATTTATTGAAGATTGAATTGGTCAGCAGCAACTTTAGGCAATAGTATACAGTTGCATAGGTTGTCTCTTCAATTGTGCTTCTTTTGAGAATTAGGTGCTCTAGTTAAAAACATCTTTGTACTTGTGAAATCCAACTCCAATGTGGATGAAGCAGAGTGGTGAACCTGTGCTTAGAAATAGCAAATTAATTAAGGGGCTCATTAATGCTCTGAAAGCCAGTGCTCTTGTAGATGAACAGGTCTGGAGACCTAAGCGTCACTGATATTGTAAAATAATACAGGATAGCACCAGGTGTCATGGTCTGTGGGAAGATACCTGACAGCTTGAGTAAGGTTAAAAACAAGTTACGGAGACTATGATGCTTCCTATGCTTGCAGCTATTCTATTTCATCTTTCTTTTCAAATATGTAGGATATTCAATTCATGAAATATCTGAACAAACTTATTGGCTTTTTTGAAACCTTTCTTGTAATTTACATGTTTTGAAGCTGGTCATGAGGATTTCAGAAAGAGGTCATGCTGGTGTTCAGGTTTATGTCTCTTGCCTGTAGAATAAGAGTTTGAATGTGAATGTTTTGGGCGCTTCATACTTCCAAAAAATGGTCATAGCATTTTCAAGTTTATCAAATACTTTGACAGAGATAATTCGTTTGACACCCACGATAGCCCCATGCAGAAGATGCTGGAAATGTATTGGTGGAAGTGTATTGGTTCTCATTTTACAGTTGAGAAAACTGAAACAAAAAGAGATTAAGTAATCCCACTAAACTAGAGGGACGGTGGGGTGCTCTGGTGGTGGTTCCCAAATACTGGTCAGTCAACTGAGCAAAACTGATGTTTGAAAGACCCTCCCGATTCATTATCTTTGAAAGAAACAGAGAAATGAAATCATTCGAATGAAGAAATGTTTGTTGAAAAGCTACTCTGGCATTTCAAGTGAAACAAAGACGAGAAAGAACGATCATTGTCATCGAGAAGCTCACAGCTTTCTGGGGAGAATAAGGCAAATACTTTCAAAACAGGCAAATGTTGGGTAGAAGTTCAGCAGATCAGTAACAGATCAGTAAATGAGGAGGTGCAGGGATAGGCTCAGCACCTTACGTACTTTAACTTCTGCAACCCTTGGTGACTCGATAGTGGGGGGAGAAAGTCGACAAAGACGTCCTCCTTGACCAAATTTCAGCCAGGCTCTTAGGAGCCCTCTTCCCAACTAGGCCTTGACCTTTGGACTTACGTGTCCATCTTTGCATTGCCCAATTTTGACACAGTCTTGCTAAACAAGTTTAGCAGAATCCCCAGCCTGGATGTCTGAGTACCCAGCACATCTGATCCAGTTCCTCATTCCCCAGCATCTCCCAGGTAATATTTCATCATCCTGGTCTGCCTTCAGCAAGAATCCTGGCAAGCCTGTTTAGTCAGAAATCTCCCTTTTCCCTTGACATACCTCTTAGGAAT
>NW_020175039.1:9319402-9492618 GCF_003031525.2 Neophocaena asiaeorientalis asiaeorientalis
TGTTGTATTTAGAGTTGAGGCCAGTTCTATACTGAGGTCTGTTTCCTCCTATTCCAATGGTTCCTGAATAAATTCTGTTTTTACTACTGTACTACTGTCAGGCTCTTGGTTGTGTGTGTGTGTGTGTGTGTGTGTGTGTGTGTGCATGTTGTTGTTTACAAAGTATTAGCAGAATATTTTTCCAATCCAGATAAGTATAAAGTCAGACTAATGTAAAAGAAAAAAAAAGTAAAACACATCAAAAATCATTAAGCTAGTCATCAACGTAAAGGTATGCAATACTTAGTTGTTCATGAAAATTCTAGACAAACCAGACCACTATGAAAGCATTGTAAAGACTATGATGCATTAGAAGATAGTTCAGAAGTAAAGACCTTAGAAATCTAAGAGTTGTTCTAGATGCAAACTTTAATGGGCAAATGAGAGCAGCAGTGTATTTGTCACTTTTCCAGAAAGTTTTGTATACTTGAAGTCTGTCCTTGAAAGGAAAAACAAGAAGAAAACACCCAGGACACCAAATTAGAAAGTTCATTAAAAAACAAAGTACCTGGTGCTATAAGAAAACATCGTTGTGTAACATTTCAAGGACGCATTTTAAGCACATGCAAGTCTTGAGGCAGGCAACACTTGCCTAGTTCTGATAAACTTTAATTTCTGATTTGACTTTAAGAACCTCTGCGAGGAAGGGGTAAACAAAGCTGATCCGCAGAGACTTTGAGACTCAAAGATGAGCTGAGATTTTCTTCTGAAGTGGAAGAGACTGTCACAAATGTGTGAGGTCAAAGAAGACTGGCTCTGAAGAAGGTGAAGGTCAAAGTCGTTCCCAGTGATCCTCAACTGGGAAACTCTTCAGCAACATGCAGAAATGGAGTTTCACTGTTTGGTTTGCTGCTAAAATGCTTTTGGCAGTGCGGTTGGCAATATTTATCTGTCTTAAGTCATTCTAATAGCCCTGTGCTCACTCTGCATGGGAAAGCAGTTTTCTTTGCTAAAACATATTCCAAATCAGAATAATTGAGCAGTACTTTTACTTCATGTCTATGAGAATAAATTATAATATTTTATTATACCTAGGACTCGATAAATAATTGAAGGCATTGTAGCAAGAGACAAAACCTGAGATAAGCAATTTACAGCATTCCGCGTTCATCTGGGGGTGAGGTTATGCTAAGTAAGGTGACTGCAGTCTCACTGTGTACTGGTGAAGATATAGTGGGTTCATTTAGCATGAAATATAATAACTGTAGCAAAGTAGAGTGGACCTCTCCACTGATGTCCTCTTGAACTTTAGAAAACTAGGAGTAGGATTATAGAATTTGGCTGTATAGTTGTTCTTTAGCCTATTAGGAGCTGGTGGTACTAGACAAGTACATTATGGAGACAGATGAGAGGAAAAAGTGGGTGAACAGGGTAAGAATAACCTCACCCCAGAACGTTTACACGTCGAGGATATGATGTACTTTGCTTGCTTGCTTTCTGTGCAGCAATTCCTTGGTCAACAGCCTCTTTGTCATCTCTGTAACGATCCTATTCAGTCGATGAGGTCCAGGTAATCCCCTGCTGCCTGCCCCCTGCCTCCAGTACCTAAGATGGAAGGTGACCAGGGCCTGAGCTCAGAATACTCTCCTTTTTGGTTTCAGAGGTGGACACATGACTCAAGCTCAATCAGACAGAATTCTCTTCAGAAAATTTGTCGGAACTATTAGAAAGGCATTTCCGTTTTTTTTTTTTTTTTTACTGCAGTTGCTAGGTTGGTAGGTTATAAAACTGATCATGGCTGTCTTTGCCACAAAAATTGGTGGGATGCCTAAGAATGAAGGGAATAGAGAGGAGAGAAGTGCCAAAGTTCAGAAAGACAGAGACAGGATCCTTAAGATATTTCTGGACCTCTGGGTCTAGCCATGCATGAAACGATACCTATCCTTAGAATTTTGTTCAGTTCTTTGAAGTAATAGTTTTCCTTTGGATCTTGTTAACATGGGATTAGGTTTTGTCAGGTTCACAAAGTTGGCTGCCTAATTGAGTAGAACAGGGGTTAAAAGAAATAATACTTATTGAACTACTCATTTAAACCCTGCCTCTCAGAAGCCATAAAGTTCTTCCCTGAGTTATTCTTTTGTGGTGGTAAGGTGTTGTTATATTTTCCCTAGCTTTCTCAGAGAAGCTAATCTAATCTAACTTGAACCAGTGAATTTTTTCTTTTTTTGGTGTGCTAGCACTTTATTTTTTTTAAATTGAAGTATAGTTGATTTACAATGTGTTAATTTCTGCTGTACAGCAAAGTGATTCAGAGATATATATACACACACACACACACACACACACACATTCTTTTATATTTTCTTTTCCGTTATGGTTTATCTCAGGACATTGAATGTAGTTCCTTGTGCTATACATTAGGACCTTGCTGTTTACCTATTCTATATGTAATAGTTTGCATCTGATAAACCCCAAACTCCCAGTCCATCCCTCCCCCACCCTCCCCCTTGGCAACCACAAGTCTGTTCTCTACGTCTCTGTGTCTGTTTCTGTTTCATAGATAGGTTCATTTATGTCACATTTTAGATTCCACTTATAATTCTTTCTGACTTATGTCACTTAGTATGATAATCTCTAGTTCCATCCATGTTGCTGCACATGGCATTATTTCTGAACTAGTGAAATTTTAAAAGTTTAACAGATACACATATGCAGATATACTCTACGTTAGGAATATACATTATGATAGATTTTAATATAGTTCTCAATTATTTATCTCCTCTCCCTGTAAAACAACTCTATTCTCCTGCCCCATTAGCACAGACTTGGCCAGATGACTTGCTTTGACCCAGTGGAATGTGAATGGAAGTGATGAGCCCCATGTGTAATCAGAACCTGTAAGAGCCCTCATTCTTTCTGCCATTGCTTTTTCCCTCTTCTGCCAAGAAAAGTATGGGTCCCAGATAGAGACTGCTCCTTCAGCATAGCCTCCAGAATGAGGAAATTGTTAGAGGCAGAGTCATAGCCAACTCACATCCAACATGTAAATGTCAACAAGAAATAATAGCTTGTTGTAAGCTCCTAAGATTGTGGGTTTGTTTGTTACAACAGCAAAACCTAATGAACACTGACTGGTACATTAGGCATAAAAAACCTTCAAGTAAAGAAAAAATAATTATTTATTTAAAAAAAATTTTTTTTATTTTACAATTTTTAAAAAATAAATTTATTTATTTTTGGCTGCGTTGGGTCTTCGTCGCTGCGTGCAGGCTTTCTCTAGTTGCGGTGAGCGGGGGCTACTCTTGGTTGTGGTGCGCAGGCTTCTCATTGTCGTGGCTTCTCTTGTTGTGGAGCACGGGCTCTAGGCACGTGGGCTTCAGTAGTTGTAGCATGCGGGTTCAGTAGTTGTGGCTCATGGGCTCTAGAGCGCAGGCTCAGCAGTTGTGGCGCACAGGCTTAGTTGCTCCACGGCATGTGGGATCTTCCCAGGCCAGAGCTCAAACCTGTGTCCCCTGCATTGGCAGGTGGATTCTTAACCACTGCACCACCAGGGAAGCCCGAAAAAATGATTATTTAAAATCAATTATTTATAGGATCAGTGGATGTCTTCTCTAAATTACAAGTTCCTCTGGTGCATTATAATATTCAATTTACAAAAAAAAATTTATACTAGATAAATGAACACATTCATTGTAAAGCCCTCCCCAGTCCTGAATGTATTGTAACTCCATTTTCTTCCTTGGTTGTCTTTTCTGGGCTCTGGTGGTTCTTGTATGTCTCACAGATATAGTACTCCACGGAACTGAACTGTTGCTTTGGTAGATCTCTTTGATGCATTGTTGTTCTGACAGCTCCTCAGGTGCTCTGCCAACAAATGTCACAAGAGAAGGCACTTGTCACAGCTGCACCTCCTTTGTAATAGCCTTTTGTAATCATGGTTGATGGCCAGTGGAGTTCTTTGAACACCTGTTCCCCATTGTCACACATCACACTCTGAATGCTGTGCACCCCTGGCACCAACGACTACCTCTAGGGATAGTCATCATGCCCTCTTGCTTCCAAGAGGCTTTATGTTGCTTAGTGGGTTACCCCATGTCCTATCATGCATCCCAGAGTTACACACAGAAAATCACTCTGACTTCTCCCTCTTTGATTTGTTCTTCATGTTTAATTTTCTAAGATCAGTTGTCATCATGCTTACTTTTATCCCTCTGATATTATGTTCCCAAAGCCCTAAAGTATTTTGAGTTGTATTACTTTCCCTTTCATATTTTTGGCAAATATATACATGTAAAATAAAAACATAATACTCCTTATTAGTTGCCAGATTTCTACAAATTTCAGTATTTCATAATTGGGAGGAAACCAGAAAGTGAGGTTGGAATGCAGGAAGAAAAGGGTGGAGAAGAAAGCTTATTACGTGCCTATTATTGGGCTAGGAACTATAGTGACTAAAAAGTAGATATTATTTTCCCCATTTTACACATGTGGGAATAAAACTCAAAAGGTTAAGTAAAATGACCAAAGTGCCATAAGTAATGGTGCTGGGATTCAAACTTTTTTCCATCTTGCAACAAAATTCTTTTCTTTCTTGTATGTGATGCTGTTTCTTAGCATTAGGTGAAAAAGTTCTCAGGGCATGAAGGAAAATTCATAACATGGGGAAAGTTATTTAAGCTTCCTAGTTAATGATGAGGTTGAGAAAAAATTACCATAAGGAATCATAACACTCTATGAATCTAAAATGGTTGACCAAAAGCCTTTCTAAGCCAAGGTCTGTTCCTGGAGTTTGGCTGCATCCCTTCCCTTGAGATCCAACTGATCCATTCCCAAATATGTCATCAGCTCAGAATTTGTTCTGTATGTCCATTTGCTTCTGAAAACTGCTCAACAATTCGTGGCAGAGACTGGCTAGATAATGGCTATTTCTTCTCAGGCACGCACCTAAACTATTCCCAACCTCCTTGCATCCAGTGACTAGTTCTTGCCAAAAGAATGTGACTGAAGGTGATATATTAACTTCTGGGCTTAGACGCTTAAAAGTAGGTGTGCTTTCTTCACTTTTTCTCTTCCCCCATCTAGTGTGGGACACTGTCAAGATGACCTTGAAGCCACATATTGAAGATGAAAGGTCCTAAATGATTGCATGGAGCCGGTCCCCCTCCACCCCAAGGCCACTTGAACAAGAAATAAACTTTTATTGTGTTAAGCCTCTGAGATTTAAGAGGTTTAGCTATAACAGTTGTAACAAGATTACTTACCCTGACTAATGTGTTATCTCACAGCCGCTTCAAATTCAACATGCTTAAAACCTCATTTATAATCTTCCCTTTCTCTCCAATGCCTGTTATCATAGGGAATGGTTCTGTGTTAGGAAAAACCCAGCCTTCCCTTCTGTGTTTCTCCTTCACTCACACTACAACCACACTCACAACACTTCTGACCCCAGATGTGTGAGATTTTCCCCCACCAGATGATTCTCTGTGACTCCAGCTGAGTGTCCTACAATTTAACTCAATTCTGACCCTATTTACCTGGAGATAGTATCAGATCCCATAGGTTAAGGGCTCAGTTCCACAAGACTGATCCGACCCCACTCCAGATGCCAATCACAAGTCCAGGTTATTACCTGTGCTTCTGACTGATTGGCTATAAGTCTTAAGATTCCCATAAGCTTTGGGTTCAGTTTCTTCACTACAGTGGCTCACAGAACTCAGGAAACACTTAACTACATTTACTGGTTTATTATAGGATATGCTAAAGGATACAGAGGAACAGATGAAGAGATACATAGGGAAGATCTCTGGGAGGGCCCCAAGTGCAGAAGCTTCAGTTCCCTTAGAGTTGGGGTGCCTCACTCCCCCACCCTCCCACTATGTGGGTGTGTTCACTAACCTGGAAGCTCTCTGAGATCCATGCTATTGGGATTTCATGGAGGCTTCTTCATGTAGGAATGTTCAGTTATTAACTTTATTTCCAGCCCCTTTCACCTCTCTAGAGAAGTGTGTGTGTTTGCGGAGGGATGCTGATAATTCCAAACCTATAATTATGGTTTGGTCTTTCTGGTAACCAGCCCTCATCCAGGAGCCCACCCAGCGTGGCACCCATAGAACAAAGGATGCTCCCAGTACTCTAATCACTTAGGAATGTATAAGGGTTTTAGGAGCTCTGTGCTAGGAACTGAGAGCAGAGACCAATATACATATTTTCTTTCATTTCACAAGTTACTGTCCATTAAGCCAGAAATCTCAGCATCGTACTTGATGGCTCCATCTTTTGTAATTTCCAGTTATAGCTGGTCGGCAACTACTGTTAATTTAACGTATTTAAAATCTCTCCATTCTACCCCCTTCTTGCCATCACCACTGTCAATGCCTTAGTTCTAATCTGTGGCATCTCTTGCCGGATTACCACGGAAGCTTTACAACTAGTCTCTTTAGGTTATTTCACTTCAAACCACTCTTTCCTTTTGCTATACTATAGTTAACTTTTTAAAAAAATTCATATTTTATTTCTCTTAAGCTTTTAATGACTCCTTAACATCTTCTGGATAATCTATGAAATTCCATTTACCTGGCACTATCATAGCCCACTCTGTAGTGACTGATTGGAATTACTTCTTTGAGCACTAGTTGATATGATTATGGCCCAGGGTGATTAGATGAGGGATAGGAGACTGAACCAGCGGTGGACTTCTGATTAGTGCGTAGCAGCTAATGAAGTAGCCTAGTACTACAACTCTGCCCAGTGGGGTTTCTCTATATTGACTTGTGACTTATCAACCCAATCAGACTCTATCCAGTGGGTTTAAATGTGAGGCATGAGAGGAACGTAAATAGTAAGAGCATCACAGATAATAGACTTATAGTGAAGTGCGTCAAAAGAAGGCATCTGTGAGCAGAAGCTATGAAGCCATAGAAGCTGCAGTAAACAAGATCCGTGGATTGGAGAGACAGGAAAGAATTGGTGGGGAGAAGATGTAGATTTAGGCACAGCAGAATCGAAAGCCTAGGGGAGTAAGATCTAAAGTGTAGTGAATCCCCGGAGGAACAGTAACAGACATGCATTTTGGAGGAGATGAGTTTTGCTAAAGTAGGCGGAATATCAATAAGCCGAGAGCCGTTGTTGCAAGCTGATCAACATTCCACTTTGCTGGTGAGACCTGACGGTTTGGATTATGAGATGTTTTCTGTGTTTCTTCACTCTTCCACCTAATCTAATAAAGCCTTATCACTTGATTTAAGCTGAGTATGGCAGCTTGGTTGCGTGCAACCAGAGACGTCATGGTCTACAAGGCATCCTGACTTGCCGTCTGCTTGCTTCTCCAGCTTCCTCTCCTAATACTTCCATTCACATCAGACGCTTTAAGCATGCTGGCTGCACAGCATTCCCCAATGCACTGGGCCTGGGGACACGAATTCTCCAGTGCAGCTCCTGGTGTCACGGCAGGACCCTTCATCATCGGCTGATTTTTACTCATTCTCCAAAACGTCACAGTTACAAACATCTCTTGGATGACTTGCTTGTCTCCAGCATGTTTTGGATTGTATGTCTCTCCTCATACACCACACTGGTCATGACTGTTTCATTGCTAATTTATCACACTGTGTGATAATCCTCTCTTCCTCTGTCTATCTCCTCTTGAAGGTTTGCAACCCTCCTAAGGCCAGCAGCTATATCTTGTTCACCACTGTATGCCCAGCAACTGGATAGAGCCTGGCACATAGTAGGTGCTCAGTAGTGAGCACAGTAGGTACTTAGTAAGTGATGGATTGAATACCTTCAGTTCTTTGAGCCAATGCTTGACAGTTAGTAGTGAATATAAAATTACGATTACTAAATGTATTAGTTTGCTAGAGCAACCATAAAAATGTAGCACAGACTGAATGGCTTAAACAACAGAGATTTATTTTCTCACAGTCTGAAGTCTGGAGGTCTGAGATCAAGGTGTCAGCAGGGTTGGTTTCTTCAGAGACTTCTCCTTAGGTTGTAGATGGTTGTCTTTTCCCTGTGTCCCTACAGGGTCTTCCCTCTGTGTGTGTATCCTAATTCCCTCTTATAAGGACAGCAATCATATTGAATTAGAGTCCATCCTAATAAACTCATTTTAAATGAATTACCTGTTTAGAGACCTTATCTCCAAATGCAGTTATATTCTAAGGTACTGGGGGTTAGGTCTTCAACAAATGAAGACACAGTTCAGCTCATAACACTAACTTACCAAATTTGGTAAGTTGTTTCCTTGGAAGCTCTGAGTTCCGCTTTAAGTGCAAAGTAGATTAAAAGCAAACTAAGAGCAGCCTAAAGCAGACCCAGTGATTACACAGAGAAGCTGCAGCTGACAATGAGGGAAAAAATAAATGAAAAATAAAAACTCATAACTAGACTTATTGTGGAGATAATTTTGAAATGTATAGAAATATTGAATCACTATGTTATACACCAGGAACTAAGATAGTGTTGTAGGTCAATTATACTTCAAAAACAAACAAACAAATTCATAGAAAGACAGATCAGATTTGCAGTTAACAGAGGTCAGGAATGGGGGGAGGGGGAATTGGATGAAGATAGTCAAAATGTACACACTTGCAGTTATAAGATAAATAGGAGGGATGTGATGTACAACATGATATAATTAACACTGCTGTGTGTTATATATGAAAGTTAAGGGAGTAAATCCTGAGTTCTCATCACAAGAAAAAATATTTTTTATTTCTTTAATTTTGTATCTGAGATGATAGATTCCTACTAACTTATTGTGGTAGTCATTTTGTGATATATGTAAGTCAAACCATCATGCTGTACACCTTAAATTTATACAGTGCTATATGTCAGTTATATCTCAATATTACTGGAAGAAAAAAATGTGGCTATGTATTGCAGAAATAAAATAGGCAAAATATTTTTATGAAATAAAGACAAAAGGCCCAAACTGGACATCGCATGCAAAAAAAATGAATCTAGACACAGACTTTATACCTTATACAAAAGTTAACTCAAAATGGATCATAGACCTAAATTTAAAATGCAAAACTTTATAGTTTTATAAAGTTTTATAACTCCTAGGAGGTAACACAGGAGAAAACCTAGATAACCTTGTGTATAGTGATGCCTTTTTAGATAAGACACCAAAGACGTGATAATGAAAGAAGTAACTGGTAAGGCTAGACTTCATTAAAATTAAAAAGTTTTGCTCTGTAAAAGACAATATTAAGAGAATTACAAGACAAGCCACAGACTAGGAGAAAATATTTGCAAAACACATATCTGATAAAGAACAGTTATCCAAAATCTACAAAGAACTCTTTAAAGTCAACAATAAGAAAAACACCAACCCAATTAAAAAATGAGCCAAAGACTTTTACAAACGCCAAAGAAGACAGACAGATGGCAAATAAACATATGAAAAGATGTTCCACATCATATGTCATCAGGGAAATGCAAATTAAAACAACAGTGAGATACTACTACACCTATTAGAATGGCCAAAGTTCAAACACAGATAACATCACATGATAGTAAGGATATGAAGCAACAGGAACTCTCATTCCTTGCTGGTGGGAATACAAGCCACTTTGGAAGACAGTTTGATGGTTTCTTATAAAACTAAACATATTCTTCCCATATGATCCAGCAATCATACTCCTTGGAATTTAGGCAAAGGAGTTGAAAATTTATGTCCATGCAAAAACCTGCACATAGATGTTTATAAGCAGCTTTATTCATAGTTGCCAAAACTTGGAAGGAACAAAGATGTTCTTAGCTAGGTAAATGGATAAATTGTGGTATATCCAGACAATGAAACACTATTCAGTGTTAAAAAGCAATGAGTTATCAAGTCATGCAAAGACATAGAGGAACCTTAAATGAACATTATTATGTGAAAGAAACCAATCTGAGAAGGCTCCACACTGTGTGGTTCCAACTATATGACATTCTGGAAAAGGCATGAAGACAATAAGAGATTAGTGGAGACAATATAAAGATTAATGTTTTCCAGGCGTTGGCAGGAGGGGAGGGATGCATAGATCACAGAGGATTTTTAGGGCAGTGGAAATACTCTTTATGGTATTATAATGATGGATGGATGTTATTATACATTTGTCCAAACTCCATAGAATGTACAACACAAAGAGTGAATTCTAAGGTAAACTGTGCACTTCAGGTGATGATGCTCTATCAATGTAGGTTCATCCTTGGTAAAAACAGTATCATTCTGGTTAGCGATATTGATAATGGGGGGAGGTATGCACGTATGGCGGCTGGAGGGATAGGGGAAATCTCTATGCTTTCCTCTCAATTTCACTGTAAATCTAAATCTGTTCTGATAAAAACGAAGTCTTTAGAAAAAAACAAAGTACAAACAAACAGAAAAACCCAAAGGCCCAGCTAGCGAAGTCCCTGGGCAACAAATATCAAGATCTCTTCCAGGCTTCCTGCATGTAGGGGCAGTAGGGTCCTCTGCCCTGCCTCCCTCATCATGGCTAATTTCTACTCATTGATGCAGAGATAGGCACATAATTACCAGAGTAGTATGAGTGCTGTTCTGAGCAGCTCTCTGAAGCGGCCAGTTGCACAAGAGAGTCTGTTTGGGGCATAAGAAGAGTTAAGGGGAGGTGGCAGCCTGTCTCAGGTCAATTTTCAACCCGAGTCTCCTAAGATTTCTTGTAAGAACATACTATTACAAATACTGGTGATGACTCGTGCAGCGGTAAATAGAGGATTCGAGAGCTTCGAGCTCTAACACCTGCTTTGCCATTGATTGACTGCATGCGCCTCACTAAGCCACTTAACCTTTTTATGGCTCAGGGTCTTCTCTGTAAGAAATGATGGTCTCAGTGTCATTCATCATCAGGTTGTTGTGATACATAAGCAATTAAAAGGGCTCTGAGTATATAAATATACCTTAATATAGCAATGGCTATTTCCTGTTTACACATACACACACACACACAGACTACACTCATACATTACATGGCATGGGAAGGAAAAAGACCTCTCAGGATTAGTCTCCAATGAAATGGTCAAATAAATTCATTTTTAGGGGTCAGGGCCTATGCCAACTGTACCTTTAATAATTTATTTCTATGAAAACACTTTCAGGTTTTATTACGTCTTTTAATATCTACCAACATAATGATAATGTTCCTAGGACTCTTTTCTTTTAACTCACTTATTCATTCATTTTGAGGCTGTTGACTCTGCTGGGTACGAGAGAGGAAAAGATGAAAGAGATATGGTTGTTATTTGTCTTCAAGGAGAAGAAACATGAGAACAGTTACAATCCTAAATTCTGAGTGTGGGTAGAGATATGTGTAAGGTAGTGCTGGCACAGAGGAAGGAAAAACAGGCCCTGGGTGGGGGGTGAGGCAAGGGTGTGAATTTCAGCTTCCCACCACGTTTTGCTGTCGGGTTCTCCTTTTTCTCCTCTGTGCCAGACACTGAGCTAAGTGAGTTTCATACATTATTTCTCATGTCTTATGGCCACCCTGTGGAAAAAAAAATTTTTTTTAGCCTTATTTTTCAGATGAGGAAAAAGAGACTCAGAGAGGTTAAATAACTTGCCTAAAGTCACAGAGCTAATGAATGGCAGAGCTAGAAATCAAATCCAGTCTTATCTCTTTACGACTGCACACTCTTCTCCAAGTTGTGTTTAAGATACAGAGTTCTAAAGGTAGAAAATGTTTCTTTTTCATATCTCAGCTTCAAACAACCCCTTAATAATTTGCATGATGATATATTTTTTATGTTTATAAAAATATAGATGATCCAGGAAAAGGTGTTGCTTAAAAGTTCATTGTATGGAATGATCTCTATCAACATTACTCTGGTGCCAAGAATTTGTGAGAACATGTAGCTTGCAAAAACCGAATTCAATTATGAATAAACAAAACAGGTGTTATCATGTTGTTTCAGTTTCTACCATGCCTTAGAAAAGCATTTCCATAGAATTTAAAATAAGCATGTTAGGAATAAAGCATATTTTTTGAACTGTAAAAACTCCATCGATTTCTATCTGATGCTGTATCTTAAAATGGAATTCACGTGAAGGCCAAATTGAAACTTGCACTCTCACTGCCCGAGCTACCTGTTTGCCATTGCTGTGTTGCGTGAGCATTGCTCCCAGCTGGCCAGCTGGCTGATAAGTGTGTGCCATTGTTCATAAGGGGAAATTGGGACGGCTGACACTGAGCACAAGAGAGAGTCACAAATGGTAGAGTTTTGGAGGGCACTCAGAGAACATCTAGTTCAAAGCCCTTCATTTTAAGGCAAGGTGCTGAGGCTTAGATTGGTAAAGTGAGTTGCCCAGTGTCACACAATTAGCTTGTGACGAGTCTCAGGGAAGAATTCAAACCACCTGAATCCCTCTCTACCATCCCTGCATTGGGTTGAATAGTGTCTCCCCAAAACTCATGTCCACCCAGTACTTCGGAATGTGACCTTATTTGGAAATAAGGTCTTTGCAGATGTAATCTGTTAAAATGAATTCACACTGGATTAGGGTGGGCCCTGATCCAGTGATTGGGGGTTTTTATAAGATGAAAAAACAGACACAAAGACACGTAGGTGAGAAGGCAATGGAGGCAGAGGTTGAAGTGATGCATTACAAACCAAGGAACACTAAGGATTGCCAGTAACTACCAGAAGGTAGAAGAGGCAAGGAAGAATTCTACGCTAGCGCCTCTGAAGGGAGGATCGCCCTGCCAACCCCTTGATTTCAAACTTCTAGTCTTCAGACCCGTGAGAGAATAAATTTCTGTTATTTTAAGCCACCCAGTTTGTGGTCAGTTATTTTAAGCCAGCTGGCTTGTATGGCAGTCCTAGGAACCAACTATAATCTCTTCTGCCTAACCGTGGCTCATCTTGGGCATCCTTCTAGCTGAAAAGCCCAAAGTGTACTTCCATTGCCAGTACACTTAAGGGTGCTAGCTGCAAATATGAAGGACGGCATTTTAATCTGTAAACTGACGGCTCTTACACTCACACCTGACAAATACACTTACTGTTGCTTTTGTTCCAATTAGCTGTAAATCACCTTAAATCTCATCATAGGAAGCAGTGAGCTATTTAAATTGAATGTAGATATATTGCTGCTTGCTTTTATACCAAACAGAAATAGAACATGGACAAATTACTTACTAGGTGTCATGTGTCTTGAAATCTAGAACTGATAAGAAAGAATAGATTATTGGAGGTCAGGGTAAGAGAAGTATTGATATTCTGGGTACTAAATCATCATGGAATTGACTGTCTCGTTGCAATTTTCAAAATCCTCTTTAAAAAAGAACTTGCCGGATACATTGTTCTGATTTTTACCAAGATCATCGAAGGTGAAAGTAACAGAAAAAGAAATAGTTGAGCCGTTAACTCAGATGACTATATTATAGTTTGTCATTTGAGACTGAAGCACTTAGGTTTTGTTTACATGACACATAAACGAGCTAGTCAGTTAGAACTTCACATTTCAAGCCCCCTCATTCTTATAGGAGAGAGTATATTGACTTCAAGCCCACTGCTTGTGTACTGCTGCTTGTGATCAGAGGAGAAGGAGAAGGAGGGGTGGATGCTTTGCTGTCAGGAGTGGGCTGATAGCCTGAACACAAGTGCTTTTAGTGCAAATGGTCTTTTGACATTGCTATGAGCCCCTGGCCTGTGCAGATTCTAAAAACCCAGGACAAGAGGTCATAGGGAGAAATGGCGGTGGGGGTGGTGGTGGCAGAAACTGGCCATCAAGTAGACTAAAATCAATGTTGAATGAACATTTAAATTTTATCTTATTTTTTTGTCAGTTTGGAGCAACGTGCAGACATAGTTATTGCTCTTGAGTAAGAGAAGAGGAGGGAGATGTAGAGAAAATTTTCTCCAAGCTGGTGCTGGGGTCAATGAGGTAGGGGATGGTTCACATCCTCAGTAAGGAGTTGTGAGGAAGGAGGAATTGAGTGATATGTTTTAGGAGGAATCTGGTCAGCCTTACATCTCCTTTTGGGTCTTTTTAAAGCTTTATTAGAATTAAAAAAAAACCTTTTCATATACTCTGGGGTATCAAATGCTGTTGGTGAGCACTGAGGAGGATGAAAGCATAAGGTTTGTTGTTTTTTTTTTTGCGATACACGGGCCTCTCACAATTGTGGCCTCTCCCATTGCGGAGCACAGGCTCCGGACGCGCAGGCTCAGCGGCCATGGCTCACGGGTCCAGCCGCTCCGTGGCACGTGGGATTTTCCCGGACCACGGCACGAACCCGTGTCCCCTGCATCGGCAGGCTTACTCTCAACCACTGCGCCACCAGGGAAGCCCCTAAAGAGTTCCTTTAATATTGCGGTAGTATTATCTAAGAATGAATGAAACTCAAGGCAAGATGAGGCCTTTCATTGTACCTTCAGCATAACATATAGGGATTAAGAACCAGCCTGCCTAGGTTCAAATCCTTCCATATCATTTACTAGTTGTGTGATTTTACGCAAGACACCTAGTATTTTAAGCCTTTGTTTCCTCAGCTGTAAAATGGGGATAATGATAATTATAGCTGCCTCATAAACTTGTTGTAAGGATCAAGTGAGCTCATCCATAAAATATTAAGTGTTCTATACGTGTTAGCTGTTTTTGTTATGGTTCCAGGGACAGTGATGAAATGAAGCAGGACTGCCTGCTTTTCTGAGGTTGTGGTCAGAGAAGCAAAGAACGTTTTCTTATAAATCAAGGGGGTGTTGCAAATCTCCTAGCAAAGATTTGTGCCAGAGAAACGAGTTCCCACTAGAGTTGAACCAAGGATGACTTCTGCATCTCTCTCAAGGCTTGCCTGCAATTCGAAAGCACAGCGGTGGCTTCCAGGAACGTGATGGGTTGAAGGAGAGAACATCCTGGTCCCTTCCATACCTTGGGGAATTTTCCAGTGTTGATATAGAACAGTAAGAACTCAGTTCACAGCCTCATTAGGGAGTGGAATGTTCACACAAATGACATTTTCTAATTCATTGAGGTCTATCCATTTTTGTCCTTACATAGGTATTCCTGATGCTTCAGTTCTGAAGGGATGGTATTAGCTGCAGGTGTCATGTAGCTTTAGCAGATGGAAGATATATTAAAGTTGGCAGCCTTTTCCTTTTTTTCCTGTCTTCAGAACTTTTGATTTTATCACAGCATAAAATTCAGTCTCTCTGAGTACAGGGTTCTAAAAGGAGTTTAGACCTTAAGGGAAGTTAATCAGTGCCCTTAGATGTGGAAAGAACATCTTGGTTTCAGCTACATAACCAATTGACAAAATAAATGTTTGAAGTTCAGCTTTTCTTACTGAGTTTCCACACTGTTAATAAGTAGATGAAATACAAAAATACATCAATAGCTCAAAAGGAAAAAGAGAGCATGAGAAAGGCAGGGGAAAAATGTGGTTTCACTTCCAAATGTGCTGAATAAAAATAATTATGGATGTTAGCAGGCCAGCTTTAGGTTTTAATCATTATTTTTCCACTACCTAATAATTTGCTATTCAGCTCCTGCTGTCATATAGCTTTTGGGTTGGGTGGCATAAGCTCACTAGGTAACCACAAGTAATCTCTTTAGTTTAAGCCTGTGGTGCATCAGAGCATGAGAGGCTGGACCAATTAGATGCACTGTGTAAAAAACAAATTTTTTTTCATTAATATTTAGCATTTGATGCCCTGATCTGTAACCAAATGAGTAATTTTGCCATTGTTATGCTGTATGGAAACTATCATTTTGACCAGAATGTCCATATGTGGTCTTTAAATTTCATACTGGGTATTAAAAACTATGCAAGCTAGCAGTTAGAATGTGCATGATTTTGTTCTGAATGTATATCATTGAAAATATTGATTTAAATGATACAATATGTGCTGCTTGTACCAAATGTCTCTGCATATTGGCTGCAGTATATTTCCTTAAATCTACCAAGGCATTAGCTATCAAGCAGAAGATTGCTTTCTGTGAGTGGGGGAATTATTATCACACTAAGAAAGGAGAAGAGGGGGGTCTTATCATGTCCTAGATAATACATGAGAAAACGGGGAAATCTCTTGAGGAAAAGAAAAGAGGAAGAAATAATAAGAACATGTATTTTTAACTGGTCTGTTCTATTTTCATGAATTCTGCTGTCAGTAATATTGTGACTTGTTTAGATGTGAAAAGACAGACTGATTTTCCTGGGCTGGGGGGTCAGGAGATCCGGGTTCAACTTCTGGCTTTGTCAATATCAGTGTGACCTTGACCAGGTCACTTAGCCTCCTTTGCAATCTGTTACTTCTCTGTGGAGGCTCTTGCAATTGTCAGCAATCACAAAGCCACATTTGGCCTACAGATACTTTTTGTTGACCTGCATTGTTTGTAAATTTCTCCAAGCCAAGCCAACGCTCAAAAGTTGGGAGATTTCACTTAAAAACCAGGTTTCACCCCTCCATTCGAAAATTGGAAGACTTAATACCAGCCTCACATTCTTATATGGCAGAATAGACTAGAGCAGAAGGGTGCCTCCAATTCAGATGGCATCTGCTTCCCCCATTTGTCTCAGTCTTCACCACTCCCTGTTTTCACCCCAATGCAGGGACTAAATGCTAGTTCCACTTGCTTTGCTTATTGTTGATTTTCTTCTAGTATGGGTATATATTTCAGTATCCACCACCATGTCTGTCTAATTTGGAAGACATAAAAGTCAAGGCATCCACAGGTTTCAAAAATATATGGGAAGAGTACATTTCCTTTTTAAATGCAGACTATCTCTTTGGTTTTAAGACGCTAACAACGCATTCCTGTTGAAAGAATACGAGCCCTGCTTCACTCGTTTATGTTACTGTCTCTAGGCATTTAAATCTGTCATCCCTGGGCCATTTAGGAATAAATGCTATAATTCTATAACTTCATGAAGAAACTTCTCAAAAGATGCCTTCTTTTAAATGTCCCATTGATGTACAACAAAGCGAGAATTTCTCTGGGAAGATGCCTGGGTCTGATAGCCAGGAGAAGGGCTTATGCAAGCTGTAAAGCTTTCAAAGGACGGGCTCTGGGGGCCAGACAGTAGCTTGCTGAACAGTTACAAGCAATTTGCATTAGTTCAGGGGCCTTGGTGAGACTGCTGTGTGCTAGAGAGAATGGCTTTCCCATACCAGATTCCAGTTCTTCCTGTATATCCCTTCATTTCCACAATGAACCAAAGATTTCTGTTCTTCTTGGCACTGCATCGAACTTTTTTGGCAATCAGAGTGACCTTGAGCAGGGTGGGAAGCCGACAGAAGCAAGCCTAAGGGAAATAGCTTCTCATACCCTTCCTGATAATAAATGCTGGCAAATTACTGTGTCTGTTATGTGCCAGGTGCTATACAGAGTATTTTACATACATTATCTCATTTAACCCTCATAATTAGTTTATTAGGAACATATTATTTTCCTCAATACACATGGGGAGTCTCAGGTGCTGGGAGGCTAAAGAGCTGCTTCAAGGTCACACAGGCAGCACTGGGGAGTTGGTCTCGCTATTGCCACAGGCTCTGATTGAAACCACTGTATTATATCAATACGACGGCTTCAATGGTTTTAAAAAAGAAAGATCAGGGAATAAAATGAATGGTTTACTTATGCAATAATAGAAAGTATTTTCCCTCTCAAATGTTGTAATATTTCTCTATAAATACACTCTTTTGTCTTCATATTTGACAAAATACTTTCGTATGCATTTAGCTCTCACAACAGACTCAAGAGGCAGGCAGGCCAGGTCTTAACTGACTGCATTTTGCAAGTGAGAAAACTGAGTCCCTAGAGGTGAAGTGGTTTGCTCAAGGTCACACTGCTAAGTGAACTGAGCGATAGTTCTCATGTGCCCCGTGCTGTCACTCTCTAGGACGCCATGCTACCTCCTTCTTGTAGGTAGTAGGTTGATAAAAACGCAGTGCTTTCTTTCCCAAACTCAGCATATCGAAAAGCTATGTGTTATATATGGAATCTAAAAAAAAAAAGTTCTGATGAACCTAGGGGCAGGACAGGAATAAAGATGCAGACATAGAGAATGGACTTGAGGACACTGGAAGGGGGAAGGGTAGGCTGGGACAAAGTGAGAGAGTGGCATGGACATATATACACTACAAATGTAATATAGATAGCTAGTGGGAAGCAGCCACATAGCACAGGGAGATCAGGCTGCTTTGTGACCACCTGGGGGGGGGGATGGGTAGGGGGGGAGGGAGATGCAAGAGGGAGGGGATATGGGGATATATGTATACATATGGCTGATTCACTCGTTATACAGCAGAAACTAACATAACATTGTAAAGCAACTATACTCCAATAAAGGTGTTAAAAAAAAAAAAAGCTATGTGTAAACTAGGTGTAGTTCTCTATATATTCGTACGTGAATATTCATTGAGGGGGAGTCATAAAAATGGAACATTTCTCAAACTCTGTTCCCTGAAATGCTAATAGATATTCTGAACAAATGAGATTACTGCCACCATGGTGACATGGAATGCCAGTCTGTTGAAGATAGGACCTGTGTTCTAGGTCTCTTCCATCTGTTGACTGTCTTTGGGTGATGTTCTATATCAGGATTCCTTGTATACAAAGGTGGTTCTCACTATCAGGTATGAGTTAAACATGCAGAAGCATGACCATGGTATATTTTCTGTCAATGTTTGCTTGGTCTTAATTATCCTTGATGTGTATGTCACTGTTATTCGCAAACACCTATAGCTTTGGTGCCTGTGCATGAGACTTTTTTATAGAAAATACTTGTATTTTCTTCTAATTCCGAACTGTAATGGAAATGTCATGTTTTTTGACATTTAGGAAACATTAACCTTGTCTTCTGAGTATAGTACTTTTAATTACCTTGGGAAATACTCGCTGTCACTACCCTGTGACTCTAGTGGTATTGTCTGCATCCCCACCTTCAGGAGTGGGAATGTGACTCCAGCCTGGCCAACTGAGTGTCACGTTCTTCTGTCGAGGGGGATTGGTTCAGGAATTTATTTTTGCCAGTGTGAGTCACACCAAATACTGTTAGATAAAATATCTATCCATTCCTTCATCCTCCACTAGATCTAGACATATGAGGAAGTAAGCCTGAACCTGCTGGCAGCCATCTTGTCACCATGAAGGGCCTCAAAGTGCAACCAACAAGAGAAATGCAGAACAGAGGAATGACAAAAAAATCAAGTCCTCATATTGTCCGAGTCCCTTGATTCATCTACGTCTAGATAGAGCGGGTGCCCTTGGAGTTTTCAGCTAGGTGAAACTTTTTGTCTGACATCAGCCGGAGCTAGTTTTTTTGTTATTTGCAACTGAGCAGGTGCTCACCAAAGCAACCAGGGAAAATAAGGAAGCTAAAGGCAGAGGGCAGAGCGCATCTATAGTATTAAAGCCTGTAGAGTCCCATGAGTTTGCTCTAGGGCCCCAAGGCCCCATTCAATCCTCCTTTTATTAATGTAAGTGTATGAACGACAGTGTTACACCGAGGAAGTCTGCTTATAGAGTACATGTTGGCTGTGTGGTTTAGTGGAAGGGGCATGGGCTTTGGACAGGAAAGAGTGGTGAAAATAAGTGCTACAGTTTTCCAACTACTTGACCCAATGATAAGTTTCTAAGCCTCAGTCTCATCTGTACAAGGACCGTTGGGAAGATTAAATGAGATTACATGTGTACAGTAATTGACCGAGATGCCCAATAAATGTCTATTTCACAGGCAAATTTACCTTTTACAGCTTTACTTTCATCTGACCTACTCATCTTACAGTGCATAAAGCAATGCCTACTTCACCCATTCTTGCCTTAAATTATTCATTAATTCATCAGTTTTAGTCTCCAGTGAATTTCTATGAATAACCTTAGTTTCCCATTTAAATTTCACATACATACCCATGAGATGCAAAGTAAAGAGTCTACAAGCTTTTGGGGGGTCAGGATTTAAGCTTTGAAACCTTTCTTCTCCCAAGAGATTTCCAGGAATGTAATGCAGCTTAGAACATGGCCAATCTGGACAGTGTCACCTTCCACACGCTGGGAAGGTTACTGAGACATTTGTACGAACAGTAAAAATTTTTGAGAAATCATTGAAATAACCTTTAAAAATTCTTGTGGGGAAAAAGATGGTTTGTAATCAAGAACATACATTTCATAAATGACCATGAACAAAATTAAATTTTTTTAAAAAAATTAAAGTATAGTTGATTTATAGTAATATATTAATTTTAGGTGTACAATGTGGTGATTTAATATTTTTAGATTATACTCCATTTAAAGTATTATAAAATAATGTCTATATTTCCCTGTGCCGTATAATACATCCTTGTAGCTTATTTATTTTCTACATAGTAGTTGGTGGCTAGTCTGGATCTGCCCCCTGACGTGCTCTCTTAATCTCAGTAGGGGCTACGAACTGAGGTTCTATAATTTCTGTTTGCTTATTCTTTGAAAGGCAAATACTTTTATTTTCCTATAGGGGGGTCTTTCAAACAACTCTAGGCATTTTCTGTTGAAGTCCCTGAAACAAGAGTGGAAGTCAGTATTTTCCAGTTCTAAGAATTAAAGGAATATGTCAGAGATGTTATCATTTGGGATTAGATTGTTCTTTACCTGCTGGTGTTTTAAGTGTACTTATAGATGATTTAAGTATCTAGGACTGTCAGAGGCATGGAGGAACGATGATTGAGAAATATCAAGTGGTGTGGGAGCAAAGAGAAGGAAATAAAGAAACTCAAAGAACTTTTTGAATAGACTTTCCAATCTGTATCTCCTTAGTTTCCTGGGCTCTAATCTTTAATTCCTATTTTTATTTTTTTATTGTGTTGAGTAGAGAGCAGGAGGTAGGGCAAACATCTATTTGACTCACCAATTCCTAACACTCTGTCCATCCTTTGTATAACCAGACACCAATAATAAGACATTAAACACATTAAATTACAAGTACATGAAATCAGTCTTTGCAGCTGTGCTCAAACTAGTGGACATAATAGTTCAAAAATTCTGTAGAAGGGAAAGCATAAGGATCTGTAGATTTCCCCATATTGGTTACTTATAATTAATTCTTTCCAATATAGCCAAAGTGACAAGGTTCTGTTTGCTTTTTTCTCCCTCTAGGCACTCTTTGGCAGATTTTTGCTATAATTTTCTTTGAGCATATTGCAATAACAATTCATTGCCTCTTTTTTGTTTGCTTGCCTGGATTTCCCTTAAAGCTGGAGGTTTCTTGACGGTAGGGACTAATCTTGGTCACCATTGCATTTTTAGCAGTTCCAGCAACACGGCTGGTATGTGGTGGGTACTCAATATATAAGTGTTGACTGAGTGAAGGAGGGCAATAAATACTTGCTAAACTGAATTGAGCACAGAAGAGTTGATATTTTAATTTTCTTGTGCTGCAGGATATATTCATCATGACAATAACAATATGTGCCCTAGATAGATATGGATGCTGAAAAGGAATTCTCATCAGCCATTTTTCAACATTTCACTAAAAAATGTTGACATCTCTTCTCCCAAGAATTACTTTGAAATGGGTTCCTTCTTTCCCTCCTCCTTTCATCTCTTCCTTCCTTCCTTCCTTCAAGTTGGCCCTGGGGCATGGTGTTTCCCAAATCTATTAACATGCCAGATCCCCTAATCTTTAATAGATATTGTCATTAACGTTCTAACCACAATTTTTACTTGTTAGGTGCACAAGTACTTACAAAATCAAAAATAGCCTTAAGAAACATTTGATTGGCACTCAACACCCAGTGGCATATAAAAACAAATTAAATTCTATAAAATACTGGTCATAAAAATGTACAAGCATTCCTGTTAAATAAAAACAAACCAACAAATACCCGTGGGATATCACACAGAATATGTATTTCTTTAGTTTAAAACATGGGTCCCCTGAGAGTAGCAAAGCTGTGTTGTAGTCCTGGCTCTTTCTGCTTAGTCTTCGAAGATTTCACCTTCACTTGTCATCCTTGGGTTTTTCTTCAAGTACAAAATCAAAGATTTATATCAAATAATTTCCAAGTTCTCTTTCAGTTTTAAAATTCTATTTTTCCTATGATTTGCAATTTTGTCTAGAAGGTAACTGGGGAAAAATTTATTTATAGAGTCTACTGTCCAGCCCTCTTCTTAGAACTATATTTATTCTATAATGGGTCTTTACCTGTATCCACACTGTCACCATATTGTTTTACATATATTAATAGTTTCTCTGAGGACTTAGATGTAACATCACTTTGCCCCTTGCATTTTTTTTTTTAAAGTCAAACCCTGTTTAAAGGTATTAGAGTTTCTTTTCCCTCTAAAGGATTTAGCTCTAAGTTCCTTGGATGCTTGAAGAATGCTGAGACATAGGGAAAATCAGCTCCATTTCTATTCTTTACAACCATGCTACAAAGAAAAGTAATCATATCACGAGTATTCATGTGTACAGCCAAGATTTTTTCTTAGGTCTCTCTTCAACAAGAGTGAAATAGTCAAAGTTTACATTTTACTTCAATGTAGGAAATTTTAAGAAGCTGAAATGAATAAAGAGTAGTTTTAGAAAATTTATTATTTTGTCCTAATACCTTCCAAGGTGATATTTTGCTTTCAGTTTTCCCTGAGGAAACAGAGATCTCAAATTCTATTACATTTTCTTTTCATACTCCCATATACATTGTACCCATGATACTTTAAGAGCTTTTAGTGAGGAAGTATGACTCTGAAGCAGACCCACTTCTCATGTAGGGTTGTAGTTACTGCATTGGTTACATTGGAGCTAACAGGTCATTCTTGACTCTTTGATAGCATCATTAGCACAAAATGTATGGGGTTTTCTTAGCTTTACCGTATTTTGTGTACTTTTCATCATTGGGTAATTCAGTAGTAAAATGCAATCATTTGATGTTTTGTAATAGTTACAGTAACAGGTGTTTTAAAAATGGTTATATTTTGTACTGAAATATTTATTAAAATTTTATTTATTTAAAATATTTAAACCAAGATCTGAGAGTGTCTTTCAAGAAAAAGAACATGCTTCTTTGGTAATACTTTTAAGTAAAGAAAAATTGGATACTTTTAACGAAGTTTAACTTGGTAATATTAAGTTTTAAATAGCTCGTATCTTCAACATCTAAGAAGGGGTTTGTAAGCCACCAAAATAATACAGCTTCTAAAAAGTCCAAAAGTTTTACTGCTAAGTCAGCAACCATGTACTCTGCTTGGTGGTTTGTCAAATGGAGCAGTTTCCTCCTCTGAGGCTTCCTTCAGATTTCTGAATCTCTTGGGCCCCCTTCTCTTCTACTACAGATTCTTGTTCTTAGTGTTTGGCATTAATCTGAGTAATAAAATTACCCACTTTATATTCTTTTCATTTTATCACTTTCATTCTTGCAATATAAATTTTCTTTCCCTGCTGATCTACAGAAAATCTCTTTTAAGATTCTATTAGTCAGCTAAATCTTTTAAGGTGGTAAGTTAGAAATGTTTTAATATTGTCAGCTGGAAAGCACGATTAGATAATCTATTATTAAATGTCCTATTTCTGTTTTATGGTAAATAATAACCACAGCACTACAGAAAGTGAATAGTCCTTGGAATCAGAATCATCTGAACTTGAAAGCTAAATACATCACTTACTGGGTATCTGGAGCATTATTTCACATCCCTAAACCTAATTTCCCTCATTTACATGAGGTAAAATAAAAAAAGAGGTAAAACCTCATAATGTGTTATTAAGAATAGAAATAATTTGCGTAAACTATCTAGCAAAATGGCTAAGACGTAGTAGGTACTCATTATTTATTGAGTGACAACCATTTGTCAGTTATTGAGAGGGCAATGGATATTACTATCTTAATTTGTTTAACTATGAATTGCTCAGCATTGTTGTGACAGGTAGAGATTGTACAAGCGTGGGTCTCTGTTGAAAAATACAAGTTATGAAATTAAACTATGCTTTTCCAGTTATGTACAAGGTAGAGTAATTGAGAAGATTTACACGCCTACTAGAAATCATGAAAAACAAATACAATATGTGAAACAATCATTTTCAAGACACTGGATATTGGGCAAAGAAGGACAGTTACCCCTGAAAAAAGGGAAGCAAATATGGGGAGTTCTGTGATTGCCCTGTGTTTCTGCCTTGGGAATTTCTAGTTCATAGTTCTGGGTAGTGAAACCCTGGTGACTCCCAGTGTTGAGGAAACAGAGCTAAGGTTTTGTGGAGAGCAAGGCACCTTAAGTTTGCAGGACAGAGTACTGGTGAGGGGACAGCTGCCCAGAGACAGAACTCCAGAGACCTGCAGATGGTTTCCCTCAAGCATTCAGCTGAGTACTGATCAGCGTATGCATGTGAGGAAACTACCCAAGGCAGAGAAAGAACTAACAGGGAGTAGGGCTGGGGAAAGTACCATCCCCACCAGCCAGACTGAAAAATCGTATGATTAGCAGGGTATTGAGTCCAGTAGTCAATAATTTTTACCTTAGTACGGACATAATTAGTCCTGGACTAAGCAGTGTTCTAATCCTGTTGAACAATTCTTAAAAGCCAGATATGAAAGGAAGAAAATATTTCCAAGTAACTTAACTTTGTACTGCAGCAAATCTCAAAAATATTTATAGAAATGCAAAATGTCCAGCACTTAACAAAGTAAAATTTACAGTGTCTGACATTTCAATAACAAGAGCAAGAAAAACGAAAAGGATCTCGAGCTAACACCTATTAGAATAAGCAGGAAAAAATAAGTTATAACTTTTTTCCATATATTAAAAAAAAAAAGTTGAAGCCAGGAACGCAAAACCAAAACCAACAACAAAAAAATCTACCCTCTAGAGATGAAAAGTATGAAGTGCGAATTTACTAGATATGGTTATTGTCAGATTAGACAATGCAGAAGAAATGATTAGTAAGTTTTAAGACGTTAACAGTAGAAGCTATACAAAATGAAAATCAAACAGCATGGAGAATCAGAAAAGGTGAATAGAGCATGACGTGTGAAACAATTTTTGGCAGCCTAATAACATGTTTAATTCGGGTTCCCAAAGGTAGGGGACAGAAAAAAAATATTTGAAGAAATAAAGGCTGAAAGTTTTCCAAATTTGGACGAAACTATAAATCCACAGAAGTTATTGAAGCACGAGCATAAGAAACACTAAGAAAACTATGTCGAGATATATAATAATCACATTGCACAAAAGCAGTGGTAAAGAGAAAATCTTAAAAGTGGTGAGGGGGTGGGGTTGGAGGGAAACATGTTCACAGGAATAAAGATAACAGCTGACAGCTTGTCCGAACAAAAAATGCAAGGGAAAATACAGTGGAGCAACATCTTCAAAGTACTGGGAAAAAAAACCCAAAACTCGTCAACCAAGAATTCTATAGACCACTAATGATGATCAGATTGGATTAAAAAACAACACCCAATCTTACTCTGCTTACAAGAAAAGGACTTCAAATATACAAGCAGAAATAGATAAAAGTAGAATGACAGAACAAGATACAGCATCTAACACTAAACAAAAGGAAGCTGGATTAACTATATTAATGTCAGCACAAAGTAGATTACTGAGCGAAGAATATACAGGCATGAAGAATGTCATTTAATAATTAGAAGTCAGTTTATGAAGAGGTCATAATAAATCCTAAATATTGATACACATAATAAAAGAGTTTCAAAGTATATGTTACAAAGCTGATAAAACTGCTAGAAGAAATAGACAAGTCCAAGTATAGTCAAAGGTTTCAATACCCCTCTCTCAATAATTAATAGAACAAACTAGACAGAATAGCAATAAGAATATGAAAGACAACACTGTCAATCAACTTGGCTTAATTAATAGCTATAGAATCCATACTCAAAAACAGCAGAATATATATTCCTTACAGGCACACATGGAATATTTCCAAGATAGAATGTATTCTTGGCCATAAAACAGGTCTCATTAAAAATTTAAAAAATTGAGTAATAAACACATGTTCTTTCATCTTTGTGAAATTAAATCTGAAATCAATAACATAGATACCTGGGAAATATCCAATATTTGGAAACAAATTAACACATTCTTGATAACCTATGATTCAGAGAAAAAATTAAAAAGAACATCAGGAAGTATTCTAAATTTAATAAATGTGTGAACACAACATATGAAAATTGGCAGGTGATGCTAAAGTAGAACTTGGAGTGTTTATAGAAACACCTGTATTAGGAAAGGAGAAAGGTATCAAATTTATTATGTCAGATCCTACCTTAAGACATTAGAAAAAGAAGAGCAAATTAAACCCAAAGTAAGTAGAAGAAAGGAAACAATGAGTAGAACAGATATCAATGAAATATAAGAGAGGAAATATTAGAGAAAATCAATGAACCCCAAAGTTGGTTTTTTGAGAAAATAAAATTGATAAACATTTAAGTAGATTAATCAGAAAAAAAGAAGAAAGGATAAAGTATCAATATCAGAAATAAGAAAGATTAAATACCTATAGAATTTGAAGATATTAAAGAATTCTAAAGGAATATTAACAATTTTATGATTACAAATTCAGAAACTTAGATGAAATGGTATATTCCTTGAAGACACAAATTTCCAATGATAACTCAAGATGAAATAACCCAATCACCCTACATCTATTAAATAAATTTGTGTTAAAAACCTTTGCACAGAGAAACCTGCAGCTCATAAAACTTCGTAAGTCATTGGTGAATTCTGCCAAACATATAAGGGAAAATTAATACTAATTCTACAAACTTTTCCAGAAAATTAGAAAGACAGACTATTTTCCTAACTCATTCTATGTGGTCAGCAATACGTTGATACCCAAACCTAACAATGACATTATAAGAACAGAAATCTACAGATTGATATGCCTCATAAACTTATATAAAAAAAATTTAAACACAAATTTAGCAAATAAAATCCAACAACATTTAAAAAGGATAGTACTTCATGACCAAATGAAGTTTATCTGAGAAATGGAAGGTTGGCTTAATATTTAAAAATAATCAATGTAATTCACTATATTTATAATTATAAAAGAAAATCACATGATCATCTCTATAGATACTGAAAAACTCTTAACAAAACTCAGTCTCCATCCCTGATAAAATCTCTTGGCAAAGTAGGAATAGAAAGGGAGTTCCTCAGCCTGATATAGGCATCTGTGAAATAGCTCCAGGTAAAAGAACATTTAATTGGGAAAGACTGAATGAGTTTTATTCCATATCTGAAAAGCACAAGGATGTATGGTTTTAGCACTTCTATTCAATACCGTTTAAGATATTCTAGCAAGTGTAATAAGATAGAAAAAGAGAACTAAAAGGCATTCAGATTGGTAAGAAAGGAATGGAACTGTCTTTGCTGGTAACGTGCTTGTTTATGTAGAAATTCCAATGGAATCTACAAACAAAAACAAAAACAAAAAAACCCCTAGATTTAATAATTGAGTTTAACAATGTTTCAGGATCCAAAATCCATATCCAACTATCAATTTTATTTCTATAGGTTAGCAAATAATAAGATTTAAAAAAATGTATACTAACTACAGTAGCATTAAAAAAAGAAAATACTTTGGAATAAAACTGATCAAAACACTGCTGAGAGAAATTAAAGAACTAAATGGAGATAATCATGTTCATAAACTGGGAGACTCAATACTGATAAAATGTCGATTCTCCTCCAATTGATGTAAAATATTCAATGTAATGCCAATCAAAACAGACTTTTTCTTTTGTAGAAACTGATAAACTGATACTAAAATTCAGAAAGAAATGCAAAGGAAATAGAATAGCCAAAATAACCTTAGTGGAACGGAATGGAGAGTTCAGAAATAGATGAAAATGTATATAGGCATAAATAGACAACTGATTTTTAGCAAAGGTACAAATACAGTTCGGTGGAGAAAAAATAGTCTTTTTAACAAATGGTATTAAAACAACTGGATATCCATATTAAAAAAAATTCAGTTCCTTGCATCATATTCACAGTATAATGCAAAATGAATCATCATCCTAAATGTCAAATCTAAAATATTTCTAGAAGAAAACAGGAAAAATACTTTTGACTCTGGGTTAGGCCAAGATTTCTTCGTTACAACACTAAAAGCAAAATTTATAAAAGAAAACGCTAATAAATTGGAATTTGTCATAATTAAAAACTTTTGCTCTTCAGATGACACTGTTAAGGGGATGAAAAGACATACCACAGACTGGAAGAAAATATTTGCCAATCATATGTCTAATAAAGAACTTGTCTCTAGAACATATAAAGAACTCTGGAAACTCAGTAATACAGAAACAAAAACCCAACTTTAAAAAATTGGCCAGTGATTTGAACAGACATTTCTCTAAAGCAGATATACAGATGGAAAATTAGCATATGAAAAGACGCTCAACATCACTAGCCATTAGAAAAATGCAATTTAAAACCATAATAGAATAATAATACACTTCTATTAGAGTAGCCAAAATTAAACAGGACTGATGATACCAAGCACTGATGACAGGTACAGGAATTGGCATTCTCACACATTTTTGATGGAAATTTCAAATAATACAGCCACTCTGAAATAGTTTGGCATTAAAGAAAAAATAGTGAAATATACACATACCATATGATCTAGTATTCCACTTCTAGGTATTTTCAGAATAGAAAATAAAGCATATATCCATAAAAAGACTTGTGCGAGAATGTTTGACGGCTTTATTTGTAATAATCAAAAACTGGAAACAGTCCAGTGTCCATCAACAAGTGAATGGATAAATTATATGGTGGTATATCTATATAACTGAGTACCATTCGGAAATAAAGAAGGAATGAACTAGAATACACGCTACATGGATGAATTTCAAAATAATCATGCTGAATGAAAGAATTCAGACAAGAGAGTACATACTGAACAATTACTTGTATACCAAGTTCCAAGAAATGCAAATTTATGTATAATGACAGAAAGCAGAACAGAGGTTGCCTGGGATGGGATGGGGCAGAGAAGAGCTAAAGGGAAGGATTACAAAGGAACATGAGGAAAGTTTTGGGAGTGATAGGTATGGGCACTTTCCCGACTACAATAATAGTTTCACAGGTATACATATGTCAAAACATCAAATTGTACACTTAAAAAATGTAGAGTTCATTTTATGTCAATTAGACCTTGACACAGCTATTTAAAGGGATTAAAATATTCTTAAATATATTTATGACTTATAAAATGTTAATTGTTATCATAACTTAAATTCAGAAAATAATTTACTTGAAACAATCACTTCATAGCAGATCAGTGTCTCGCGTTGCCTTTCCTTTCATTACTGTGCCTTCCTTAGTGACTTTTGCTGCCTTTAAAAATAAGTTGAATTCCGTTCTCAATGATCACGGCTTTGTTATTAAGAAATCTCTTTGGGTGTGACCATTCTTGACAGCTTCCCTTGAATATCATCTTCCTGGTATGTCCCTCCTACATCACTTCTAGGCCCTGGGGGACCTGCATTTGCCCCTATTGGGGTTTACCATTCCTGGATCCTCTCCAACCTAAGTGCCCTTGCTTTGACTCCAGGGCATTTTGTGTCTAACCCTTCTAGCCTTGTCTTACTTCTTGTCCTGGTATAACATTATCTCTGATACCACTGACTAATAGTTATTCACCTTTTACTCCCCTAGCTTCCCCCAACACACACATCCTTTATTTGAAAGAGAACAGACTCCCTAACAGACACCTGTGAAGAAGTCCATGGTTCTCAAACTTTGAGCATCAGAATCACCTAGAAGGCTTGTTAAGGCACAGAATGTTGGGTCCCACTCCCAGGATTTCTGATTCTGTAGATTTGGGATGGGCTCAGAAATGTACATTTCTGACTAGTTTCTAGATAATGGTGATGTTGCTGGCCCAGGGCTACTCTGAGAACAACTGGTTAGACACTATGGCTTTGAAGTTGGATAGAGCATGGTTCAAATCCCAGCTGTATATCGGACGGTAATTTATATACTTTAGTCTCAGTTTCCTCCCCTGCAATAAATGAAAGCTAGTGCTTCTCTTAGTAGTTAGGTTAATTATTATTATTAGATCAGTCATTGAGGAAATATATGAAAAGGCAACTATATCCCTCAACATGCACCACAGCAGACATGTCGGTTCATTTCAACCTCCCAGCGTTCATGGCTCCCTCTCTCATCCTAAAGGCACCTGTGTCAGGCGTTCTCTCTTTCTCTGGTCCAGTACCTTCCTACGGTTTCCCTGTTATCCCGGGTTTACTCTTCCCCACATTTAAACTAACTGGGCCTATGTTTGATGATCTAGTCATCTGATAAACCCAAGAAAAATATATGTAACTTAATTGGTGTCATTCATACCTGAGGTACTAGCTATTTTTCTCAAGTTTTTAGTGACATTAATTATGAAAAATTTTTAAATAAAAGAAATTACGAGCATGAAAGCATGGATGAATGTATATGTGGGCATGTATGTTGGCGGGCTAGAAGGGGCACTATTTTTGATGGGTTGAACAGCTTTCGGTACATCTCAGATGACGTTGCATGGTGGCTGATCACTGAGCTTAGGAATCTGACTGTTGCATTTACTGTGAGTTAAAACAGAATCCAGTTAAGTTTTTGGCCATCCACCTGGCTTGAGAGGCTCGCGCGCCCTCCTCTACACTGCAGTTTTCTTCCTTTGCTGCTGCGTACTGTCATCTATCTCCATTCTTAAATCATCAAATCAAATCAAAGCGGGTAGGATAAAACAGACACGGAGAATCCCACATCTTAAACACAGGCCATCAGCCCCTGGTGCCCTGCATCTTCCCTCTGTTTTAAATCCCAACACAGAAAGTTGGAATGAGCAGGCTTTTAAGATTTGAATACAACACTGCCAACTATTTTGTTGTTTAATGTTGTTGGAAACTGACTGAGCTTTGCCTTCCAGAAGGCAGGTATGTTGCTTTATGGACCTTTCTGCAGAATGCATAAGAGTGATGGGTGAAAGGAGGAGAGGACTCAGGCCTGGCTAGTTACTACCCTGACCAGCAGCAGCATTTATGGCTGCTCATTGCCATCACCTTGTACAAATGAAGCTAGTGCAAGCAAAATAAGTATGCATGCAGGAACTTCCCACTTCCTTTTTCTCAATTGAGGGGCATCCAACCATAAATATGTTTCAAAAGAGGTTTAACATTTCTGATAGTTTGATTTGAAGCAGCTCAGAGCGACATTTAAACATCAGAGGTCTTACTGCAAGGGCTTCCTACCTGAGCCTCAGCCATCCTTAGAGAGTTTCCCAACCACTATAGGCCAGAAAAGGTATTGGTTAGCAAGTTTCCTTTGTCCCTGTTTTATGCCGTATTTCTGATATCTTTTTCGGTTGCACAGTTTGATTTCTAAAATTAAATATTATCCCCTGCAATCAGTTCTCCCTCTGCCCTGATATCAAGTCCCATTTTCCGACTCTGTTTACCAGATACTGACAAATCACATATTCACTCAATGCTCGAGGCTTCCTTAACTCGTAAATAGTCCAATCCCTATTGTTAGATGAAATATATCATTGTAGATAATACTGGCTAAAGCATTACATTAATTTTGCACCGAAGTGACTCATACGTTACATGCAGTCATTTCTTAAGAAACCGAAGCTTTAGGTGTCCCTAGCAAGGTTATAAAGCAGTAAGATATCAAGCTGACTCAGTTTCCCCTGGAAGCCAGTCTGTCTCTACTAGATCACCTTGATATGCCTCCTATCAATATACGTACCACTAATCCTAGTGGTAAATTAAAGCAAACTTAATTAGGAAAAAAATCTGATAAGCACCCTCCTTCCCACCACACAATGCCGCCTAAGCTCTCCATTTGAAAGCTCGTCTCTGTGAAATAGAAGACTGAGACTTCTCAAAAGAGAAGCTAGAAGAACTCAAAGAATCAATTTTCTTATTTAATTTTGGCTCTTCCAAAGGCACAATACAGGTGCGCGTTCATTCATTTATTCACGAGCATATATATGCACCTACAATGTGTTGTAGGTAGTAGGCATACAACAGTGAGCAAAAGAGACAAAAATCTTCGCATGAACTTTGTACTTCTGTGAGCAGGGGAGACAAGCAACTAAATAAGTAAAATATATACGATTCAGGTGGCAGTAGGTGTGACGGAGAACTAAAAATCAGAGGCCAGGACTGGAAAGTGGTGACTTGGGGTGTTACCTCTCAGCTCATAGCACCATATGGAGATCAGAGTCCCGGGGATGAGGGGTGACTTGGTGGTCCTGGGCTCCTGGTGGGGTCTGAGCTAAGCAGGGAGAAATCAGTCCTAAGTGTCTCAAGCCCGTCGATGAGGATGAAGCTGTGACTGCTGGCCAGGGAGGTGTTAGGATCTTTGCAAGAGGACCCAGAATTCTGGATCCCGTCTTTACCAGTGACGTGGGATGTAGAATCCCAAGAAGTTTGGTCTTATCTGTAAGAAAGGGAATCTGTGCCTCAGAGACGAGTCTGTTAGATGCTCTTGCTTCAGACCTCTGAAACTTCTGAGGAAGATAGAGCAATACCTTCCTCGAGGCCCCCCAGGCTCATCTTGCCCAGTGCTTTAGAAGACATTCAAATTCAAAGCAGGTCAAGGGACACAATTTGCATGGCAACCTTGTTTTGTTTTTGTCTGACTGCACAAGGTTTACATTAGTAATTAGTGAAGGGGAAAAGGGGTGCCGGTGGTAGGTGGACATGGCTTTTCCTGCATCTGAAAAGCCTGAGTTTCTACCTGGCAAAGACATGAGGTAAAGGAGGGAATGCAACTTTCTAACACGTCTACCTCAGGAAGGAGTTTTGGATGAAGGGAAACTCTGCCTTACTTTGTGTGTCATCGGTAGTGACGCATTGGTCTCTGGGTGCCTCTGAGAGCTACACCGATGCCTGGACTGTGTGAGCAAGAGCTTGGGGGTCATTATGGAACAGCAGCCCCATATCCCTGACACGAGCAGTTGTGTTGCTCCCTCAGGGAGGCTCTCCCATGGCCAACGACTCAAGCCTCCCTTAGATAAGACTTGGCAAGACCAAATGCCTTGGCTTTCCCGTCAGACCCCACCCCATTCAATTAACTCTTAGAATCAAATCCAACTCTTAAGGATTGTACAAATGAAGCTAGCGTAAGCAAGATAAGTATGCATGCAAGAACTTCCCATTTCCCTTTTCTCATTGGAGGGGCATCCAACTATAAATATGTTAGTGATCCCAGTTGCCCTTTTGCCATCATCCACAATTCAGAGGTGTTTTGTTAGAGATTACTGTATACGATCCTAGAAGTCAGCACTATTCTATAAAAACATAGTTGAAGAGAAGCTCAAGAATAAGAGAGAAGGTGGGGTTAAGAATAGAAATGCATGGGCAGTTTGGGGAGATTTATTCAACCCTCTGCCAACCTACTGTTTTTGAACCAGATTATCTGTGAGGTTATCGGAATGTGTAAGAATGAGACATTCAGTACATGTGTGTGCATTACCCTTCTTCGGGGCCCGTAGGCTGCCTTTGGGGTGGTGAGCTGAACATCAGAGTACTACGTAGCACTCGAAGGAGTGAGGTCTACTTCTTAACATATCTCTTCTCAACTAGGAGTGTGTGCTTTGTGGGAGGACCAGACCCAATATTCTAGATGATTACATAGGGAAAACATAGTCCCTAAGCACTTTCTATATGTTAAGGAGAAAAAAGAGAAAAGTTCTCATTTTTGCAGATGTTGGCCTTCTTCCCTTCATTTTCTGAAGGACTGGGGGGCCCCGATAATTAAGTAGAGGTGCAATTAGCGGGAAATGAATGTGGCATTAATTTTCATTGTGTCAACTTTGTAAAATAATCTTTTTGAAATCTAATTCGCTGATGAATTGAGAGGGAATCCTGTTGGTTTAAGACAACGTAAATAAAAATATTTCCTTTCATACTTTGGAGGAAGCTTTATGGAAGCAATAGGAAATTGTGGCTCATTAAAATAGCTATTTATAAATACTCTGTTTTGACATCTACTTTATACGAATATGATAATTCTGGCTTTCAGTTATGAAGTCAATGAAATGCAGGCTTTGAAACTGCCCTTCATAGGGTATGCTTTCATCACAAACTATTTCAGGGGCTCTGTAGCCAATGGATATGTGCAAGTGCCAGAAAATATTTCATCTTCAGTGTGTTTGTTTAATGTCTGTGTTTCATTTGTTACTAATTGTCTCCCTAAGAGGAAGTGAGAAAATATCAAATTAAGGTGAAAGACTTGCATCTAATTTTCAAACTTAAAAGGCTGAGTTTGCAAAATAGCTTCATGAAAATGTAAATGCATAGACTTAAGTGAATACTTTAACAATTACCCTAATAAGTACATAAAATGGGCAATGATGTTTTCCAAATTCTTTACAAAGAATCTCACAGTTAAAGGATTTGAAAGTCAAGTGGTAGAATTATTAGTTGGTTAATTAACTATGGAGTACAAATTATAACAAGGTATCAGTGCAATTTCTAATAAGTGGCATGTCATTGATTATTAAATCATAAAAATAGAAAAAAATTTACATTATCTTTTTAAAGAATTTTTCTATTTTCTCCTTTAAATAGTAATTTTAAATCACAGGGATGATGCAGACTTGTTGTAGGAAATTTAGAAACTAAGGGCTAGCAAAGGGAAAAAAATGTAAAAATTATTCATTAGCCTACTACTATTCAGAGTTATGTGCCATTAACGTTTTGAAGTGTTTTCTTCCAGTGTTTTTCTATACATACGTTTTCTTTTTAACAAAATTATTTTAAAAATACTGCTTTCTGACCCACTAGTTTAATTTAACAATATACTCTGAACGTGCATTTTTTTGTTTGTTTTTTTGTGGAGATGTCCTTCATTTTTCTTCCGTGACATCATTTGTAACAATTTTTTAGTAGTTAGTCCATGTAGATACACTATGGCTTTTCAAACAACCTCCTTATGGTCAAATATTTAGGTTTCAGGTTTTCCAAGATTTTGCTATTATAAACAACTCTGTAATAAATACCTCTCTATATAACATGTTTATATTCTTATCTGATTATTTATTTTTGATCAATTTCTAGAAGCCACATTGCTGGATCAAAGGTCCACACACTTTTACTGCCCTTCAGAGAAGATATATGGGTTTACACTTTCATCAGTAGTGCTTGAGAGTGCCTGTTGCATCTTACCTTTCCAAAGTTAACTTTTTAAGAAATTTAAGGATAAAATTATATGTTATCTGATTTTAATTTTTCCTTTTATAAATTCTTCATTTGCATTTATGTTTAGGAAGACCATCCTGATCCTAAGAGTAAGCTAATGTTTATGTTAAAAACAAATCCCTTTATGATCTCATTTTTTAGATTTAGACCTTTAATCCAACTGATAGTTACTTTTGTATAAAGGGTAATACAGGAATGTAATTTCACTTTTGTAAAAAATGATTAACCTTTATTTTTAGAATAACACATTCTTTCATCAGATACTTGGATGTCACCTTAATTGTATGCTAAATTGTGATATAAATGTGAATTACTTTCTGATTTTCTGTTCTATTTATCGATTTATTTTTGTTCCACTCTCACACTGTTTAAAACTATTATATCTTTACGTATTATTTTAATATATCTGGTAGATTGAATTCCCCAAACCTACCAAGTACATTCTTTTTTTAAATTTATTTATTTGTTTATTTTTGGCTGTGTTGGGTCTTTGTTGCTGCGCGGGGGCCTTCTCTAGTTCCAGTGAGCAGGGGCTACTCTTTGTTG
This sequence comes from Neophocaena asiaeorientalis asiaeorientalis, assembly GCF_003031525.2. Lineage (NCBI taxonomy): Eukaryota > Metazoa > Chordata > Mammalia > Artiodactyla > Phocoenidae > Neophocaena > Neophocaena asiaeorientalis. The sequence goes on from NW_020175039.1 coordinate 9,355,067, forward strand.
TGGTACATGTGCTTCTCATTGTGGTGGCTTCTCTTGTTGTGGAGCTCCAGCTCTAGGTGCGCACAGGCTTCAGTAGCTGTGGCACATGGGCTCAGCAGTTAGTTGTGGCGCACGGGCCTAGCTGCCCCGTGACATGTGGGATCTTCCCGGACCAGGGATCGAACCCGCATCCCCTGCACTGGCAGGTGGATTCCCAGCCACTGTGCCACCAGGGAAGCCCACCAAGTACATTCTTTATCGTGTATTTAAATTTTCCAACTTACAAAAGAAAATTACATTACATGGAAAATTTGATAGATTTCCATTTATCATTAGAAAAATAGCATTCTAACAAATTTCATTTTTCACATTTAGAAATCAGTTATGGCTCCTTACTATTTTAAAAAATAGTTCTTAGTAAGGTTTTGTGACTTTTTAATCTCTCTCTCTCTCTCTATATATATATATCCTCCACACATTCATATCTATTTTAATGTTTTTAAGTAGCCTATTATCTGTTGATTCTGAGTAGATTTCTATTAGTTTCACAGTTTTGAGCCATTTGAAATTAGTTTAAAATGTATTATATGAGAGGAAAAACATAAAGGTAAATAGAAGCTAATAAAATTATAAATCAATAAAAATATTTGAGTATTTAAAGAAAGAAATTATCTCTTTTTTGACTATCAACTAATAGCATGTTAAAAGGAAATTTAAATTTATAGTTATTTTTTACAAATTTTCTGATTATTCTTTATTAGTAGTAAATCTGAAGTACAACATAGAAGATGAACGACATTATTTGTCATTTCACACATCTGTAAATAGAAGTGGAATTGCTGAGATAAAAGATATATGTACTTTAATTTTGACATATATTGTCCAATTTCCTTCCATGGGGATTGTACCAATTCATACATTCACCAGTGATGTGAAAGACTGCCTGTTTTACCACAGGTATCAACAACAAAGTAGGTTATTAAATTATAGGATATTTGGCCAATCCATAAGTAAAAAACTGGCATCAAATTTTAATTTGCATTTTCCTTTTAGCAATTTCTTGTATGTTTTAGGAAATTTTGTTTCTTGTGGAATAACTTTTGAAGTTCTTTGCCCATTTTTAAGATTGAGTTGTTGATCTTTTTCCTTATTAGTTTCAAAGAGATCTTTATCTATGAGAGACATTAACCCTTTGTGATATAAGATGATTTTTCCCTTAGTTTTTTATTTGTTTACAGTGGTGTTTTGTTTGCTTTGTGGAGATTTTTTTGTTTGCTTTTAAAATCTAGCCACTTTAGGATTAAAAATAAAATGTCTAGGTTTTCTTTTTGTACTGTTTGGGAAAATAGCTTATATTTAAATCTTTGTTGAATTGAAAGTTTTCTTGAATTATGAAATAATGTAGGACTTTATTATACTAATAATAAATATATACTACTACTAATAATTTTTATACTAAGTATACTTTTATACTAATACTATACTTATACTAAGTATAATAATTTTTATACTTTATTATACTAATAATAAATATATACTAATAATGTAAAATTATTTTTTTCAGACAACTATCCAGTTGTCCCAACACCATTTCTTCTACAAATTAACTTTCCTCCATTGATTTGAAATGCTATTTTATCTATCATGTATCAATTTTCATATGTATGTTAGGTCTGTTTATGAAGTTTCTTATATTCCATTGATATCTCTGCATCATGTACCGATGCCACAATTTTATTTTCATAATATACGTACCTACAGATATATATATATGTGTGTATATATATATATATATGTGTATATATATATATATATATATATATATATATAGAGAGAGAGAGAGAGAGAGAGAGAGAGAGAGCTCTGTATTCTCATTTTGTACCCTGCTATATTTCTAAATTTTCGTTATAGCAGTTTTTAGTCTATAGTCTTGGGTTTTTCAAGTATACTCTCATATAATATGCAAATGGTAGTAGTTTTGGCTCCCAATTTTTGTCCTCTGAATTCTTTCTTTTCTAATTATACTAGCTAGTTCATATCTACAGTCTGACATTTTGAATAATAGTGGACAGCCTTGTCTTGTTCCTGACTTTATCAAGAATGCCTTTAATGTGTACCTATTAAGCATAATTCTGTCTTTTGGGGCTGAGGTCAATATATTTTATATCCACTTAGTCTTATTTTATCAAGAGTTTTAGTCATCTTTATATATGTGTGTGTATATTTATATAGAAATAATATGATTTTCTCTTGAATTTAGTAATAGGATAAATTATATTAATATAGAGTTCCTAATTTTGAACTATCTTTGTAAACTCCACTTTGTCAGAATGCACAATTATTTTAACCTACTGCTAAATTCTGTTTGCTAACACAAATATACAATCCCTTTCCCACAGTCTCTGAAAACCCAATGTCTTTTCACAATTTTGACACCAAAACTCAGCTGAGATTAAAACCTGACCTGAGACGATGGGAGACTCTATATTTATTCCATCTCCTTAGTATAATTATCATATATTTTCTGGCAGAAGGGTTCATGTGATTGATTGAAGAATGCTGCTCTAGACCCATTGGGTGATATAATATATGATTGGGGATTTTGTATTTTAATAGATCCCCATTAATTTTTCTTAGTTTGTAATCTTTGGTTTGTATCAGTATTGTACTTCAGAAAAAAACTCTTCTTGTCTCTCCTCTGGAAGAGTTTAAATGACATTAGAATTATCTTTTCTTTAAAGGTTTGGTAAAACCTTTTACCTTATAAAAAATAGATTTTTGAAAATTCATTCAGTAAAGAGACCCATGAAATAAAAAGTCAAAGTTCTCTGCTTCTACCTTCTCACTTCTACTCTTTAATTACTCTTCTGATCACTGGATAACTGTTAAAAATTTGGCGTGTATTCTTACAGAACTTTCCCTATGCTACATGCAAACATAATAAAGGAGGGTTTAAAAAATAAAAAGCAAATTTGTTAGTGAGGTTGAATAATTTTTATATTTTTTGAACATTTGTATTTTGTTTGCGAACTGCCTGTTTGTACTTTTCTGCTGTTTTTATTATCAATCTGTAAAGATTTAATATTTTAAAGAGATTAACTCTTGTCTCCCCTACTTTTACCTTCACACTTTTATTCCCTAAAAGTAATCATTGAATCATTGTTAATATTCTATTGTGTATCCACACTTGGCTCTTTTCCTATGTACATATAAATGTAATATCTATCTATTTGAAATTATATATCAGTTAAAAATAAAAATGTCTTATATATCACTTAAAATGTACAAATTATATATAGAACACATTACTATATTATGTATAAACTATTTGTAGTCTACTGTACACTCCTTGCTTATTTTACACAGCAGTGAAAAATGTTAGGATCTTTTTAAAGGCTGCAATATATTTTCACTACTCCATTGAAGTACTATTACATTTCTCTGACCTTTATGCTCTTAAAATGCAGTGGAAATTTAGTGCATGAATGTGGGACAAAGTACAAAAGGTAGAACTGCTGACTTCAAATTTCTTAAAAGTTGTTCCAACATTTTCTCAACTCTTAGTATCTTTGCCGATTTGAGGTATCATCAATCTCAAATTATTATCAATGCAATATTAATATCTGATTGTTTTAATTTCTATCACCCTGATCCCTTGTGAGGTTAAGCATATTTTCATATATTTATTAGACATTTGGTTTTCTTCTCTGAATTTTCTTTGTATACCCTTTGCCTATTTTCTTCCCTGTGGAATTATTTTCCTCTCTTATTTATTTCAAGGGGCTCTTTGTATATTATATGTGTCAACACAAAGCAGCGTTTTTACCCAAGCATCTTTAGAAGGCGTTGGATGGCTCTAAAGTCCTCTCTCTTATTTGTGCACTTCCCATCCCTTTGCTGTCTTCTTTCCATTTACCTTTTGGCTAATCTATTTCCTTCTTTATTTGTGTCACTAATAAACTGGAAGAGAGTAAGGGATATGAAATTAAATATTTGAACAGGGGTTATGACAACTTCAGTTTAGTTGAAAAGGATATGAAAACTCCTCACTTAATGTGCATGGACGATTTTGTGGGTGGTTCCTCTCTATTTCAATTTTTCATGAAGTGACTTTTTTTCCAAACCATGAATAATGACTGACTGTATATTCCAACGAAAACAGAGAACTCACTGACATACTGACAGATGAAATGTGAAAAAAAAAAAAATGCAGTTAGTCATTTGGATGATCTAATGATCAAATACTTCACTAGTTAAATGAATGGTCAGTTACCGAATATTTAAAATATTTACATGATACTCCAAAATAGAAATATTTTCTTTAAGTAGGTGCTGTGCTAACCTATTTTTCATATTATAAAAACAAAAAAAACCATAAAGAATATTAATTCCCATGGAAAGGACTGGAGCTGAAAGATAGGCCAAAGTAACACAATCTTAGAGGAAGAAAAACAATCTAGAAATGTTAGATCTTTCAGGAAGGCATTTGGATTGCTAGCTCATGAAGATATATAAAGAAGGGAGAAGATAAAATTGTTTAAAACAATAAGTTCCTATATCAATCACATAATCCTCCCCAAATAAAAAATTACTTTCCTCCTCCTCCTCCTGTTTTGTGTATGCCCAGCCATTCACATCTTTCCTTAACGTTTCTATTGTATTTTATTCAGACTAAATTAATAGACTTTTCTTGGTGCTAAACTAACTTTAATAAGAATGGAGTATTTTTAATGGCTTGGCTATATTTATTGATAACCACTGGAAATTCTTGCTTGAGGTAACCATTGAGACCAAGAAATTAAAACTTTTCTTTCTTTTTTTTTTTACATCATTAGAGAAAAATTTTAGAAGTATGTCTTTATATTTATTCTTACAAATTATATTATGGAGAATAAAGAGGCTATCATTATCTATCTAGGGATCAGATTACCTTGCGCTTTATAATATTAAAAATACTTATTTGTAAGAGCAATTGTTACATTTTTATTGGTAAACTACTGTTTTCTGGGAAAACTTCATATACCTACATATATATCATTGTACTTCCTTTTTTTTTCTTCTTGCTCTAATCTGAGAACAAAGATTTTGATATTAGCTGAATACTGTTTGTGGTAGATTCTGTTGCTTTAAACTTTCATTTTATATCTTTAATGTCTCTTGCTCTTGGCAAGTTATAATTCAGGAAGGTGGAAAAATCAATCTTAGTATGAAGAAAGAGTTTGGCAGCCAAGATAGTCCGCATTTGTGGAAACTAAATTTTTTCAACATTTATGAAGATTTAAGAAAATATAGAAAATATTATAGAACTGTTTACAAATTAGGATCTATTGCCTCTACCTTGAATCCTGAGGGTAGATGTTTATCTTCTTGTTTTGTTTTTCAAAATCTAAGAAAATAGTACAATGCTTTAAAAATAGTTTATACTGGGCAAATGAATCTTGTCATTTAGAATAAGATAGTCTTATCATGTGTTGGAAATTTAAGAAATTGTTCTAGTTATATTCTGTCAGAGTAAACCTCTATTTCCCACCTGGCTCTTCTGCACATGGGTCATCTGTTTCTATTTTCTGAACTAAGAAAGAGTCAGCAAGCATTGGGGCTCAGTCTGCTCACTCAAAAATACTGGTACGTGGTCATAAGGATTCTCCAGCAGTCCTCAATATGCTCTTCTTTGACAATGATTATACTTTACTTTTGGGGCATAAGTGACTAATTAGTGGCATTTAATAATAAAAAAGATAGCATGTCATAATGTTATATTACATTCAGAATTAGTCTTTGGGCTAATTTTAATTCAGGTTAATTTTTTTTTCTTTCTTTTTTTTTTTTTTGCGGTACGCGGGGCCTCTCAGCGTTGTGGCCTCTCCCGTTGCGGAGCACAGGCTCCGGACGCGCAGGCTCAGTGGCTATGGCTCACGAACCCGCGTCCCCTGCATCGGCAGGCGGACTCTCAACCACTGCACCACCAGGGAAACCCTAATTCAGGTTAATTTTCCTTATTTAAAAAAGAAAAAAGTTTGCTTGGAAATGGCAAAAGGGAACAGAAGTGGTTGTTTTGTAGCGCTTCATGAACAAAAAATTGGAAAACCTAACTAATATATTTTGTTCTCTCAACATATGTTTTTCAGGAATACAAATGGGTTACTAATTAATTACCTAATTAATCGAACAATTAAAGTTCATTCATTGTATATTTTTGTACAAAGAGAGTTTCATTCTAGGACAGATTTCTACTCTGGCATGTGACAGAAATAGGATAATCTTGGGTGACATAAAATTCAGTGTAACTAGTTTGTAGTGGCTGATTTAACATTTGACATAGACATCAACTCTGGATATACTATTGGTTTGGGTGGTCAGTACCTAGTATGACGTGGCAGGTGCATGTGTAAAACCTGTATTCTAAATATATGGTCTAGCATGCTTTAATTCTCTGAGTCTTCTGAGCATGTCCAGATGAGAGTTTTTAACTTTCAGTATAGTTTTGTTTACCCTAAATGTGTAACATAGCCAACCAGGGCCTTCCAGGGAAGACAAGATCCTCAAGGACCTGTTTAGACAGTTGTTTCTAGAAAAAAACGGTCTTTAGTCAAAGACTTGTCAATCCTATTTTTAAAGATTGATTAGGTAGCTGATTTTTTCTTCCTTCTGTCCTTGGAGAAAATGAAAAATAACAGGTGGTCTTCTACTTTAGACTAACCATTCATATACTTTATGACAGTTAGGTCTCCCTGGAGCCTTCTCTTTTCCAGGACAAATTATGCAAACTCCTTCAGTCTGTCCTAATAGGTCCTATTTTTCAACCATTAAATCATCTCATTTTTCTTCCCTGTATCTTTTCCAGTTTCTTCAGTACCCTTTTAAGAATATAAAGTCTGAAATTTGATACCTTTGCATATATTAGATCAGCTTGGACTTCAGGAGGATACTTTTCTCCACCTTCTAAGTCAGAGAGATGCTCAATATGACACACGTCAGTTGGATGAGAGGGATAAGAAGAGAAAGAGAAGCCAGGTGTGCAGTTATATTAGACTCAAGAGATTTACACAATCAGAAATAATAGAAACTGTGCCTGAAGAAATGTCACAAGGGTTCCTTATAAGACATTGGAGAAGATACCAAAACACTACAAGTATTATAAAAACAATCAGAGTTGCTTGTGTTGTTTCTTTGGCTAAATAACCTAAATACCTTTTTCACTAAGTATAATTCTGCAAGAGAAAAAGATTAGTAGGTGATCTCACATAATGCCAAATTCTGGACCAAAAAAAATGTGTAATAGAGAAGATGAGAGCTGCTAATTCAAGGAAGGGCATAGGGATTCAGCATTACAGTGACCTCAGCTTAATTAAGAGCTAGAACTACTTTTTCAAGCATATATTAATGCCAAGTGGGGACATTTGTGGAATGTTACACAGTGAAGCTTTATTTTTTGGTTGGTATATGACCAGTAGCAAGAGTGTGATTTTGACTTTGCTGTCCTGGGTTAATGGCATTGCATTGTCTTCTCTGCAGCCTCACCTGGATTTTGGGTGATTGGCATGCCATAGTCATTTCAACCTCTCCATCCTATGAGGGCCAAAAGGGACCCATAAACTTATAAGCCAAGTTCCCCTCTATAGATATTACTCTGAGAGCAGGTTTCCATTGTAATAAAAACCTAGAATAAAAGCCCTAAACTTTCTAGTCTTCCTTACTTCTACTTAAGTGTATGAGTAATTGAATTCTGTAATTCTTTGATAACTTTAAGCCTAAAGTCTTATCTATGCCCAAAGCAAAATAGCTGGCATTTATCCTACTCTCTATCCTGGCTTATGCACTAGGAACAGCTTCATAGCCTCCACAAGAGAGAAATTCAGTCACTATAAAAAGATGGTACTGCGTTCTTTCCAAGATTCTCCGTATAGATCGACAATAAATAATAGGGACCACAACAAAGTCAGCTTATAAGAGCTTTAATTCTCCAGATGGAAAGCTTCACGATTCACCCAGTACTGGCTTATTTTCACTTTAAGATGGGATAGAAATATTAACTGGCCATGCCCACATTGAAAAACCACAGGCAGATCTTAGAGGGCTTTTGCATTGAATGGTGTGCAGTAGTGGAATATCTGTATTTTGCACTAACCCCTCTTTGAAAGCTAATGCAGTACGGTCTTACCATTTTTGCAGACAGGACAACATTGTTCTGGTTCATAGACTGGGTTGACACACTCAGGAACTGCGCAGTCTGCTACAACACAGTGAACTTCATTGCTGGGCTCACAGCGACACCATTCACATGGAGAGGGCTAGGAACAAATCTAAAATTAGCCCCTTTTCTCCTACAACTTAATGCTTGCACATTCATATGCTGTCAGAAGACAAAACATCAGTGTTTATACTGGCTTTACTGCATCAACTCCATTTACCATGTGTATGATCACTCTTCCCCCATGGAAGGCCACCTGGACATCCAAGCAAAGGTGGGTTGCCATGTGAAGCTCAGGTTGCCATGAGCAACCAGAGTACTCATGTATGACTTTTTTTATGTCTTACGTTCCTACTTTTCAAAGGAAGGTTTGGACAACAAATATGTCACCTCCTGGTTTGGTTTCCAGATGCACTTATTGCTCTGCCTTCCTCTGCTAAACAGGAATGACACTGGAGCATGTGAAATAAGTTTTTGCCATTTTTCATTTTATTTCCTAAGAAGGAAAAGGATTACTGAGAAACAAGAAAATAGTAAATGGAGATCCATACCCTTGGTAGAAACTCCTTTTCAAGCTAACCTAGACTCTAAAGGGCGTTTTTTTCCAATGTGAATTTTAGAGGAGATTGCATTTGGGATCCAAACATCCAGGTACTGCCTCTTGAAAGATTTAGTGAATACCTTTCATCTTGCCTCCTTGCTTTTATGAATGGACTAAAATTGATTGACTTAAAAAGTCACTATTGGGCTTCCCTGGTGGCGCAGTGGTTTGAGAGTCCGCCTGCTGATGCAGGGGGCATGGGTTCGTGCACCGGTCCGGGAAGATCTCACATGCCACAGAGCGGCTGGGCCCGTGAGCCATGGCCGCTGAGCCTGCGCGTCCGGAGCCTGTGCTCTGCAACGGGAGAGGCCACAACAGTGAGAGGCCCGCGTACCGCAAAAAAAAAAAAGTCACTATTTAAGAGACAGAGACTCTAAAAATGGAATTGAACAGTGATTAATTTAGAGAAAAAAATTAAAAAGCAGAAAATTTTTGTCTTCACAGTACTTACCAACCAAGAATGAGTTTGGGGTTTTGTGTTTCCTTTCTAGAAACTTTCTATACCACAAATAATCTAAAGCAGTGGCCACTCTGTGACTGTCTCATCCTTTATACTTTCTAGGTTTCCCTTCTCATAAAACAGAAATTGAGAATTCTGGAATGAGAACTTAGAGGTCTCAGAAGTTATACAGGTCTATACTTCTCAAAGCAAGCCATTTGTTCCTGGAAAATTCTGTCTCCAATTCTGTGCCCCAGTGTCTCACTTCAAACTTGTGTTAATTAAAGTCCACAGCCTTTATCTCAGTGACTACTGTCCATAATGCCTGCCAGCCCTTGTTTCTTCATGAACTTGACAGTTTGGGTAATATCAGTGTTTCTTGACTCAGGTGGTCTGTGAGAGTGGAAGCCTTTCAAACTACTTATTTTTAAATTAATTTTCTCTTTGCTTTCTGCTTGAAGGATGATGGTCTAGCTTTCAATGAACTATTTTACTTTCAAATTTAGTAGAAACAAGAGAATTAGCCATAGAATCTGTGGAAGAAATATTGCTATTTCTTAGCATGGTCAGTAAGTTTATTGAAGAGCACAGTTAAACTCTTTACCATGTGGTTGAGTTGTGTTAAGTATTCCAGAAAAATCTACTGGATCATCCCAAGGGCGGTAAGTTTCCTGAAGCTCCCTCCACTGAAAACCTCAGTAAATTAAGGAAAAGGATTTGTTACCACAACGCATTATTTGACGAAGGAAATTTTAAGTGAGGAAACAGCGTGAGAGATGGATATTCTAGCTGCTATACTGCCTCTTATTTTGCAAGTCCCATTGTGATATCTTAAATTCCCAAGCAACATTGTCAGAGATGTCTCCCTGTTCTTGATTAGTCGCAAAGTATTTTTGCACAGCCTTCTGAAGTACAGCAAGGACTTGGCCTGCATTTATTGCTAACATGAGAGAAAAAGGGAGTGGCTAATATTGTTCCTGTACCTTGCTCTTCCACAGCTGTGATTGTTCTTGCTGTTTCCCTTCTAGCTGAAGGAGGGGCTGATCTATGCAACTCTGGTGGACTGATTTTGGCACTAAAAATCCCAAAGAGCCCCTAGATTTTCCAATGCAAAATGTCTACCTCAAAGTAACTGTGGTCCTTGAGAAAGATTTGTTGGAGTATTAGATTCCCATCACAGACTGAGGAAGAACACCATTCTGACTCAAACAATGTTTTTGAACATTATTAACTACTGGGTATCATGCTAGAGCAATTTCCTTGTATCAACTTACTTATTTTTCATAATAACCCTATGAAAGAAGATTTGTTATTATCTCCATCTCACAGATAAGGAAATAGTCTGAGAGAGGTTCAGTAGCTTTCCCAGGTCCTGTAGGCAGTAGGAGAAAGGGCAGGATTTGAATCTAGGCATCCTAACTGCTATATGGTACTGCCACGTGATAGCAAGCATGGCTATTCTGTGCACTCCCATCTGAGTAGTTGATTGTCCGACGTGTTGTACCTTCTTCAGGCAGACCAGATCCATAGGAATAACCATTAGCAGCTGAATGATTGATTTATAGAGGATAGATACTTCCTGTTAAAGAGAATTTCACTAACTAGGTTAGTTAGTGCATAGATTATTATGGAACTGTAGAGCTTTTTTTTTTTAAATTTTTAAAAATCTTTATTGGGGTATAATTGCTTTACAATGGTGTGTTAGTTTCTGCTTTATAACAAAGCGAATCAGTTATACATATGTTCCCATATCTCTTCCCTTTTGCATCTCCCTCCCTCCCACCCTCCCTATCCCACCCCTCCAGGTGGTCACAAAGCACTGAGCTGATATCCCTGGGCTATGCGGCTGCTTCCCACTAGCTATCTACCTTACATTTTGTAGTGTATATATGTCCATGCCCCTCTCTCGTTGGAGCTGTAGAGCTTTTAAACTTTTTGCAAATGTGGGTTCGTAGAAAATTGTAATAGGCTGAAGTTAGGTTGCCACGAGGCTCATGTTCTTGGGGACTTGGGCACCTTCAAGTCTTGTAACCTGGTAGCTACACTCATGGTAGTTATCTGGGAGAAGCAATAACAGATACTAATCTAGTAAAGACTCCGGGGCCTCTGCCTGAAATCAGTGGAGGCTGGATGTGTATACACTGGAGTCCTGAGAAATACTCTGAGGAAGAACTAAGACTATAAGGCTTAGTGATAAAAGGATGCCAGATTTTTAAAAGGGATTTTGAGTAATGAGAAACATAAATTAGAAAAATTAGACTATCACCCTTGCCACTGGCAACTTCGAATCAATCCTTCCCTGAACCTGGCTTTATTCATATACCAGCCTCTCTCTTCCTGGCCCAGAATCTCGTGTCAGAAACATGTTAATTCCTCTTTTGTTATCATTCAGTTGTTTTCAGAAAGAATGCCTCTGTTACAGCCTATTTCTTCTCATCTCGAGCCTCTGTGTGCCTGCCTCCGCCCCTCCAAACACTCTATCAGATTTAATCTACTGACCTCACACTAAAGCCCACTCCGTCCTCTCCAGCCTCGCCAAGTCTCTTTCCTTTCATAAACTGGCCAGTTTGCACATCATTGTTTTCTTGCCTCGCTTGACTTCCTCTGCCACCCCTGCTTCCCACCGTGCTTCTATAAAGGTGTTGCTTATACAGCCAGAAGTTCCTAGGGGTGAGCAGTGTGCTACTTTGACATTAACATTACTGTAAAAATCCTTCACATTTATTTACATTACTGTAAAAACCCTTCCCACCTTACAGCATAAAACTCTGAAAGGTTTGATGCTTTGAATAAATCTTTACATCTTAAGTACTGAGCTGGTTACAAATTTCCTTTTATCAGGTTCTTCAATGTGATAACTATAGATTAAATCTGAAAATATGGCCTGTAAAACCAAAGATTAAACAATAAAGCTATCCTTAGAGCAACGGAGAACACTGGAACAAGTACTTGAGAAAAAATTATTCTTACTAGCTATTTTTTTTTAGAAGAACATGTGAAAGTATGACCAGTACGTGGCTTTTGTCAGTTAGAGATCTGGTCAGTAAGATGATTAAATGACACCATCCTAAAATTTTATACATGGAAAATCTTTTTCTGAGAAATCTCACAGAGCCTTTTATTTCAGTGAAAGCTTTGAAAAATAAAGTAACATTCAATATATATACAAACATTAACAAATAATTAAAATTACTTTTTAATTATTTGTTAACAATTAACAAATTATTTGTTAACAAATTTGTTTAAAAGTTATTAATGTTAATACAAACGTTAACACATAATTATTTGTTAACGTTTGTATAAGGTGATCTGAATATTATATGTCTGTTATGATCTGTATGTCTTTAGCTTAGTGGTTTTTGAATATCTAACGTGGGACTCTGTTTAAGCAGAAACCACAACTTTTATCTGTAGTTCTCACTGTCACTGAATATATCTGCATGGCAAATCCAAATGCTGTCCCAGCTGTTCCTAAAGTTCAGGGGGTTTCCTGCTAGATACATATTTATTTTAAAATTAATAGAATAAAACGGGGCTCTTTCTAAAATACTGGTTTAGGTGACTAGAATTCAAATCCTCCTCCTTGGTATTAGAATGGAAACATGGCAATACACATCCTTTAAACTATGGTTCACTTCTGAAGACCTTGAAGCTGAAATCCCAATGCCACTGACTGTGACTTTTAAGAATTCTAGGAGAATTGGAATTCCAGAACCCAGGAAACAGTAGAATGCTCCGCCATTTACAGTCACTGAGAACTAGTAACTTAGATTAGCAGAGTGACTGAATAACTCCAGAAAAACAATCAAATATGTTCTTTGTGAGAACTTGGAATCTAATGGGGTCATCAAGCGTTAACATGGGATTATTAGAACGTGTTATTGGAGACTGGTTGCAAGGAAGTTTCCAGGTGTTTATAGAAAATGCACCCTTGTACTCTGAATACAATGAGACTTACTTATCCATACCTGAGGAGAGGCTGGATGTTTGGTCCACACAGTAATACCTCGTGGCATTGTTATTTATGTGACGGCTGTTACTGGCATTTTGCATGTAGGGTGCCTGGGAGGAAATGGCCACAGTCTGTAAGGTTTGTTATACAAATTCAAACCTCAAAGTGACAAGGGACATGGCAGTGTTCAGCTTACTAGTTTAATTTGGTAAGGTTTAAGATAACAACACTCTTACAAGTCAAGGAATTCTAAACTAGGAAAAACTGAAAAAAGATTTTCATTTTGTTGGCTTCGTTTCAGTGGCTGTGGTATCATGGTTAAAAGCAAGTTCTCTATAGCCTTAGGACTTGAGTTCGAGTCTCAGATGCTTTAGTTGTGAATCTTGGGAAAATTACGTAACCTTTCTGTGCATTAGTTTCTTATTTATAAAACAAGAGAATAACAATATTACCAGCCTCACAGAGTTACTGGGAAGCACATAAAATATGTAAGAAATATAACATTATAATTCACTTGCATACTTACCTAGTGATGGCTTTCTGAAAAATAATTCAAAAAATATAAAATTGGAAGCACACAACTGTATTTAAAAGAATATTCAGGTTATTTCTCTTATTCAAAGTAGTATATGATTGCAGAGGTGGTTGCAATGAAGTTTTATAGGACTTGGTTTGGTGGGGAGATTTGTGGACTAATAGAATTAATCATGTCAGAAACACACTGAAGAAAAATTCTTATTAGAAGCCTCTAGATAAAGAGTAATTGTGAATGGTTAAAATGACTATTATAAATCACTCAGAAAAGAAAAGAAAGGCAACAAACCTATTTTCTTTTCTTGAAGCCTCATCATTTAGGTGTCAACTCAAATGCCCTCTCTCCGGGGAGCTCTTACACGACTATTCCTCCGTCATCTTTCTCCAACACATTGCCCATTCAGTGCTCTCGTCAGTTTATGAAATTACCTTATTGATTTGCTTCTATTTGTTTATTTTTATCTGCCTTCCCCATAGTTTATAAGCTCCTTACAGTATACTGTTCTTGGCTGTATTCTTGGCACCAAGAAGATATCTTAGTACATAATAGATACTCAAGAAATCTTTGTTAACATATGCATAATTAATTATGCATATTCTATATTTTCTTGTTAAACCATACCTCTGGGCAGTTTCACCTGTGTTTATCATACATGGACAGGATTGTGATTCAATAAGATGTTTGCATTTTACTTAAATGTTGTAAAGGGCACTTTGAGGGGGAAAGGTTTCTGATTATGAGTCATGAAATAAATATTTGGCTTTCGGCATTATGGCAATGAATAATAAACTTACTTTCTATAGGTAACTTGAAATTCCTTGAATATCCATCATGTGGATCACCAGTTAAGTCAATTTTCAAGCACTTCACTGACTAGACTAGCAGTTGATGATTACAGATTTTTGTTGCACTAGAAAATACCATGATAACTAAGATGAGAATACATGTAGAGGTATTGTTAAAGGGTCTAAGAAAAAGCTAGCCTCATTTTATAGTGTGTGTCAAGTTTAATGGTTACTATTTTTTTTTTTTTGTGGTACGCGGGCCTCTCACTGCTGTGGCCTCTCCCGTTGCGGAGCACAGGCTCCGGACGCGCAGGCTCAGCGGCCATGGCTCACGGGCCCAGCCGCTCTGCGGCATGTGGGATCCTCCCGGACCGGGGCACAAACCCGCGTCCCCTGCATCGGCAGGCGGACTCTCAACCACTGTGCCACCAGGGAAGCCCTAATGGTTACTTATTAAACAAAATGATTTTAGTATATTATAAAATATTTTTCAGAAAGAAGCCTTGATTTTTTTTTTTTATTGGAGTATAGTTGCTTTACAATGTTGTGTTAGCTTCTGCTGTTCATTGAAGTGAATCAGCTATATGTAAACCTATATCCCCTGCCTCCTGGACCTCCCTCCCCCCACCCCATTCCCACCCCCATCTTGGTCATCACAGAGCACAGAGCTGAGCTCCCTGTGCTATCCAGCAGGTTCCCACTAGCTATCTATTTTACACATGGTCGTGTATTGATGTCAAACCTAATCTGCGAGTTCATCCCACCCTCCTCTTCCCACCCTGTGTCCACACGTCCGTTCTCTATGTCTGCATTTCTATTCCTGCCCTGATTTTAGACATGTCCTTTTTGCTAAAGGATGAGTTAAAGTACAAAGTCCAACAAAACACATGCTGAATACTCTGAGAAGCAAAACTTGATTCCTAGAAAGTCCTCTGTGAATATTGTTGAAGATTGAATGGATGGATACATAAATGGATAGCATATATTCTTTTTTTTTTAACATCTTTATTGGAGTATAATTGCTTTACAATGGTGTGTTAGCTTCTGCTGTATAACAAAGTGAATCAGCTATACGTATATATCCCCATATCTCCTCCCTCTTGCATCTCCCTCCCACCCTCTCTATCCCACTCCTCTAGGTGGTCACAGAGCACTGAGCTGATCTCCCTGTGCTATTGCGGCTGCTTCCCACGAGCTATCTATTTTACATTTGGTAGTGTATATATGTCCATGCCACTCTCTCACTTCGTCCCAGCTTACCCTTCCCCCTCCCCATGTCCTCAAGTTCATTCTCTATGTCTGCATCTTTATTGATAGGATATATTCTAAGTGCCAAGTTTTAGCATAGTAACTACATCAATGGCTTTCCTTCTGTCCAAGTGATAGTGGGCCTTGGACCCACGTGGCACTCCATTTCTTTGATAACGGGCAAAAATTTTCAGAGAGAACATAGCACAGACTGCTTTTCCAAAAACTTCTTATTAAACAACTATTTAAAATCTGATCTCTACCAAGGAAATGATTCTGCTTTAAGAAGCACTCTTCTCTTAGAGATAATTTATGGCATAAATTTCATCACTTTATGGAACAAATCTCATTACTTTCAGACTCTGAGAAATTTGGAAGACTCTATTTCAAAGTTGCTGATGTCTGTCAGAAATCTCACTGTTCACTTCATTAAAATATACATTAAATTACAGAGTACAAGAGTATTTAACATCCACTGCCATTCCTGTAGCCAGTAACTTGCATGTGGCAGATGTCACCTAATAATCAATGGGTCCAATGGATTTTAACCAAAATTCACAATCATCTGAAATAAGACCCATTGTGTCACTGATTAAAATGCCCCTCATTGTCGTATGTCTAATGGGGTTGTGGTGACCTCTTCAGTGATCTGTCCTATTGATTGGAGCATATTTGAAACACTGAGGTTTGAAGTCTAATCAATTTATGGACATAGAGCTGGAACTTCTTTATGAATTTCAATACTGCTGAAGCAAATAAAAAAACAGATGCATAGATTTTTTTTTATAATCACCTCCATTGGTCAGCAAATGTGTATGATTGTATCATTTGAGTAA
Organism: Neophocaena asiaeorientalis asiaeorientalis; assembly: GCF_003031525.2. Classification (NCBI taxonomy): domain Eukaryota; kingdom Metazoa; phylum Chordata; class Mammalia; order Artiodactyla; family Phocoenidae; genus Neophocaena; species Neophocaena asiaeorientalis. The sequence goes on from NW_020175039.1 coordinate 9,371,633, forward strand.
CAAGTTAAGTAGTAGATATTCTTTCTGAGAAGTTGGTATTTTGATAATATATGCTGGAATATTATTTCTAGGGTATCTGTCAAAAACTACTTCATGCTTGTTGAAAACAGAAACATTTTAGTCAAGTTGTAAAGAGTGCACATAGCTTTGCCCATGTAGATACAGTAAACTAGATAGGTAATAAACTAAAATTCAGAAATGATATAAATTTTAAAAATTATTCAGCATTTTAATTAAATGTGTATTATATACAAGATAATGTATATAAGGTATACTAAGATGAACTCCATAGCTAGCCTTCCCTAAATAAATGGCAATAGTGACAATCTAGATGTCTATAAAAATAAGTTTTGAAATCAATTGATTATTTATAAGAATAACTGATGGTACTATTATAATGGAAGATAGAATTATTAAATTTAATCCTTCTACTCACTTGCATTTACTCTGAGCTAATGTAAAACACAAGAATATTGCAAAAACAGTTGATGAAATACCCAGTCTAAAATTATTATCAAGTACAGAAAGTTTACTCATTCTTGAAAACTCATCATTATAGTTGCAACACAACAATGACATTATATTTTTTCTCTAAAATATTTTCTTCTAAAAATTTATTTACATATATTTTGGCATTTGTTTTAAGGACAGGCAACTCTACAATTATATATTGCCTATTCTGATAAACTGATGTTATATAGAACCATTTTTTTAATCTGAGTATTTTCAAGGAGTTTTATGACAATAAAATATAGCTTTTTCTGAAAAATGAAGACCAGCATAGAGAAAAATAAAATACAGATAAGGAGAAGGTAAGCAAAAACCACTCTTCAGTTGCAATCACAGATGTATTTTTTTAAGTAGGCAAATGCACACTTAAGAAGAAATATCAGTGTGTATTTAAGAGGAAAATAAAGGATGTTTTAGTTGCCTCTAAGATCTTCAAAGGAGAACCCAAAGGTGTAGACAAAGGCTAGCAGATTCAAGATAAAGATTTTGATAAAGTATTGATATCACACCTATACTTGTGAAATAGCCTAGAAAAGCAGCAGTCTCTAGTTCTTCACTGATACTCTGGATTGACAATTGCTTTTAGTACAAAGGTCTTTGACAAGGAACTGAATATTTCAAGTACAGCCTGTATGTCTCCATGCTAAGGATGTTCCATTTATTACCCATTTATGCAACAAGGGAAAAGTGAGCAACTGCATAACTTCAAAACTTTCCTGTTGACACTGTGAGGACAGACTGTTGATATCCGTTAAAAGCCTATCATCTAAAACAGCATTAAAATAAGGTCATGTGTGGGTGGGGGAGAATACATCACCGTGAGAATTCTACAATGTGAAAGTTCACGTAAGAGACAAATACGATCAGTTCTATTCTACAGGAAACACTGAGCGAAGGTGATAACAGAGAGGGCCATAAACTCTAGCCTTCTAGCCTTGCATGGATGATACTGAATTCACGGCTTTTCAGGATCTGCGGGATGGGAGGTATAGGCACTCCTATACAAAAATCCATTTGTATTGGGAATGCCAATCAGATTATTACTTAACAAATCTTTTCTTCGTTTTCCATTTACTAGTAATATTCTTTTCCATGTTATAAATAGAGAGTAATTAAAAATTAATAAAGTGCTTTATAATTGCTAATATTAAAATATTTTCATTTTAAGTCCAAACAGCAATTTCCTACTGTATTTTATACTACATTATTTGATGCTTAATTCATAGCTTTCACCTTATTCCACAAAAAAATATTGGGATGGCTTATGGGCAATAATATGAAAGAATATTGTAATTGAAAATTACAATATTGTAATTGAAAAAATCTTGAGTAATTTCTTGATTAAACTTTCTGACTTTAGTGTGTATCTTTTGTGCAAGTAAAGCAGAAGCAGTCAAAATTTTGTAGCTGTTTATAAAAATTGTTAGTGCTACAGACCAATGGAATTCAGCCCAATTCCACTGGGCTGAATGGCCCAATGGAATTCAGCTATTGGATAATGTAGAGTAGGCACATTTGGAGCTTAAGTCCTGCCATCAAACACTGTTGTATTACCTTGGACAGGTTATTTAAACCCACTTGACAATGGGGTTTCTTATTTGTAAGATGGAGTTAATAATAACATAATATTAAGAGAGCTCTAATTTTCCTCATTGGATTCTTATGAGACAAAAAGGAAATAATGTAATATTTGAAGAAGCTTGTACATTATGCAGCATTGGGTAAATGACTGTCATTGTCATCATAGCTTTCAACTTGACCAGTGGTTTTTTTTTTAAATTTTAATTTCCCTTTGTTCATTTTCAGTGGCTGTGTATTTCTCAAAAAGTATATTGATCATAAATTATTTTTATTACATTATCACATAATCATTTCCAATATGAATTATTTGAGATATTAAATTTGTAAAGAATATATATTTTAGTTTTGAGGGCAATCTGTGTTGCATCTCTAAAATGTAGCAATGTTTGCACTCATCGTGTTTAGACTAAGAATGACATTGGGCAATATTTTTTCGATAGTTAATTAGATTCTTATTTACAGCAATGAAACTTCAATCTTTCATCAGAGTCTTGCCAAAAACAGATTTGCAACAGGGTAACTTGAGCTCACATTTTTTGGAGTCCTGATTAAAGTATCTTCTAGTTTCAATGTGAAAGGCCTAGAGTCTCATTAACAAAAGGAAAATTCTCTGTGATTGTCCTTTTTCTCCCTAAGGAAGTTTTCTAAATCTCAGCAGTCAAAGGTTTACTATTTTAGCAGACTTTTATTTTTAATGTTGGGAAAAAATTAAAGTTAGACTGAACAATTTTAATTTTTTCTCTGTCCTATTTAACATACAGTGAAAATAAGTGGCATTTCAGGGAGCTGGGCTGTCCTCTCCTCATACAGAAATAGGACTTCATTTGGTAAGCACTGGGAGTTTCTACAATGACTGTGGTATTTCTAAGGCCGCAAAAAAACACTTTCAAGGCCCCCTTTTTTTTTTAATGCGGGCCTCTCACTGTTGTGGCCTCTCCCGTTGCGGAGCACAGGCTCCGGACGCGCAGGCTCAGCGGCCATGGCTCACGGACCCAGCCGCTCCGCGGCATGTGGGATCTTCTTGGACCGGGGCACGAACCCGCGTCCCCTGCATCGGCAGGCGGACTCTCAACCACTGTGCCACCAGGGAAGCCCTGTTGTTGCTTTTAATTTGTGTTTTCCTGATGCAGAAATTTAATATGAAAACAATAACTAAATTTGCAAAAATATTCCTGGACAATCCTTACTGCATTCAGAATGTAGGTTTTTTGTTTTTTTTTGTTTTTTTAAATAAATAGTAAGCCCCTTAGATGCACCCTTCTTTATTGCCGTGGGAGTTTTTTAAGTGAAGCCAATTGAGCCATGTAAAACATGGAGCAGGCAAAGAATTTCCCTCATGTTAGCAGTGCACGACATTTCCGTCAGAAAGATATGAGACTTAACATGAAATATTTCAGAGTGATAATTGAACAGGTATTCCAGAATATAGGATGTGCTCACTCAAATGAAAAATAAGCCATCTCTATCACATTTCTTTCATAATGTCCATAGTATACTCATGGAATCTGGGCAGGTGTAATGGAGCGTTAGAATTAGAGTCAGAAGCCTCCCTTCTTGTTTATAAAATGGGAATAAAAATATCTCAGAACTAAATCATTCAGTGAAGGAACAAAGATGCAAAATATTTCATAAAATTGTCAACAATTATTTGTATTTCCCTCAGGCACAAATCTGGTTGTGTCACTTCCCTGACTCAAGCCATTTGGTAATTTTCCACTTGGTCCAGCTTTGCCCCAAGCTCCTGAACCTGGCATCCACATTGTGAGCGGGTGCCACACTCTCTTCTCCCGCTTGTCTCTCACTTTTTATCTTCTCTATACCCTCTTCTCTAGCCACTTGGGTTAACTCACTTTTCTCTGAACGTGCTTTCCATTGACTTTTGCCAATTTTCCTGTTTTGTCTAAAATGTTTTCAGTACCCTGAAATCCTCACTCTTAGGATCTTCCTAAGCTCTTCAGACTGAATTATTTCTTTCTTCATATGAGTTCCTAGAGCAATCAGCCCATGCCATCTGCTATTAGTGGTACCTGTGTTATTCATTTTGATAGACTAGGCGTACCTTGATGGTCTCATACATTTTTGTGCACCCCCCCCCAAGACCTATCACCTCTCTACATGTCAGAGACATTTAGGACATCTAATGGAATCAAACCATGGATTATATAAGTTGACTTGAAAAGATGTTAGTGAACTTAATAAGTGAGCAGACAATATACATATTTTCATTTATTAATATAATAAATCTATTATATTACACTAAATGAAAAATACCTACTTGTCACACTGTCAAAGGAGAGCAGATGGCATATCAAAATATAAGACATTTTTATCATCTTTGCTTATCAATTTCCATCCGAGTAAGTGGAAAGTTATTAAATTATTATACATCAATGCAAAGAGCAAAGCCGTACTCCTTGGAGACAAATGTGCAAAGAGACTTAACGTGTCTGCTGTTAAGTATGTATAATACATTTAAAATAGGCAAATTTAGATGCCTTTGAAGATTTACACATGTGGAAAGACATCCCCGAGACCACCTATAAATGAAGTAAAACCTATACCTAACAGTACCCAAAGGATTTGTAACTTTGAAGAATGCAAGTCACATGAAAGTACAATTTGAGGGAAGTAGAAAGGGAAGAAGAAGAATTTGATTGTAGATCAGAAGTTGGCAAACTTTTTCTACAGAAAACCAGACAGTAAATATTTTTGACCTATTTGGGTCATATAATCTCTGGAGCAACTACTCAGGGCTGGACTGCATTCTGAAAGCCACTATGCACAATACATAATGAGTAAGCATTGCTATTTTCCAGTAAAACTGTACTTATAAAAACAGGTGGTGAGCTGAATTTGGCTAATGGATTGTAGTATGCTGATCCCCGTTTTAGATTTTTGGTTTTATGTAACTGGCATCATCATTATTATTTTGAATAAGTCATTTTCCATTTAAATTGTTTTATGTAACATAAATTAATAAATTACCATAAATAACCACATTTACTGCAATTTTGGAAACTTTAAAAAGGACCAGGCAATAAAAGATAAGCTGAGATATATAGATTTTTATCATTAACTGCCCATCGGAGTCAGATAAAGGAATAAAGGATGATCTTGGTCATCAACAAAATACTTCTTAAACTGTTTCATTGAACGCTTATGAACTTTAAGATGTTAATAGATATTCAGAGAAAAAGTATTCTGTTACATAAATCTGTGAAATACTGGACTTAAATACAGGTAAGTAGTAATAGTAGTAAAAATGTCAGATAACTTTTATGAATCCCTTATTGTGTTCCAAGTAGTTTTTACTATTATCTCTATTTTAGAGATGTCTGCACTGAGACGTAAGAGGTAAAGTAATGTGTGCCTAGGTCACTTAGCTGGTAAGTGATAGAACCTACTGTAAAATACAGTTTTCACCATACTGTTGAGCTCTTAGCTGTTGAGCTGTGTACATACTGACTCTCAAAGCTTTAAAAACTGTTCAAGCACTGTTAGTATATATTAATATATACATTCAAGCACTGCACATTTCCAAGAGATAGTAAAGGACGCATCATTTCTCAAATTTACTTGACCATGAAACAAAATAAAAAATCCTTACTAAAATTCCAGCTGATCATTAGAATAATCTGGGAAACTTTAGAAAAATATAAATTTAAATCATTTCAGTTGGCATTGAAGAGAGAGAGGTCAAGGGATGTGAAATTTTGCAGCATTCCTGCCTTAGATGATACTGATCATATGCCAGTTTAGAGATATCCCTTTGTTCTAATGCCATGCAACTAGAGATTTTTGTACACTCCATCCATTTTTCATACTCCATTCCTGTCAGGTAGTGAGAGGTGGGCGTTTGCAGAGTGAAAAAAATCAGGAACACAGGTCCTCAGTTCCTAAAATCAACTATATGGCAAGAGCAGCTAATTTAGTTCCTTTGTTACTTCCTAGTATAGTCTCCGTGAAAATAAGTAGGTAGTGTTTAATATATTATAATTTTATTTTGGTGTATATTGTTTGCTTTAATTACAGAATTTTTCATTTTTAGACAAAGGATCCTCTTTTTATTAGAGCCTTTGTAAACTTAGGCTCCTTTTGCAAATTTTCCTCTATCTGTATCAAAGACAGATTTTAGATATGGCAATATTTTATTGTTCTTGTCAACTTGTAACTCTGGGTTGTCATGGAGCTAGGTCCTGATATCACATTTCTATAGACAATTGGATGAAATAAATGTTTGCATCCAGTGTATTTATTGGAAAGGAAGATGCAAGTGAGCATTAAACCTGAAGGCTTAAAATGTAGATAAAAGACCACAGGAAAGAAATATATTTATATTGCCTTTGCAAATAGTAAGCTATGCCAGCCATTGTGGTGTTTTTACTAAGTTTCTGTTGGTCTTTGTTTTACCATCTGTAAAATAAGTTCAAAGTTCTTTTCCATATCCAAAATTCTGTTGTCAGCTCTTAAGAGTAGGAAGGACTTAGATTTAAAAAAACAACAACAACCCATAATGCTTGCCTTTTATAAACAGAACTTGTATAAACTCAGATACTAGACATCCAATCCCATGCCAAGAAATAACAATCAGAGTCAAGGGTCAATATTAAAACAGAGTGGTTTCAAAATCCCAACCAAGTAATGTTTAATTAAAAAAAAAAAAACACACAAACTTTTGAGCAGTCAGAATTGTTAACTATAAATTGATATGCAATACTTTAATGTTCTAATTCCCAATACTATTAATTCTTCATAAAACATATGATGACATTATTGTGCCCATCCTATAGGTAGAAGGAGTAAAATTATTTGAGTTTTGTTCATGGTCTCGTGACGTAATAGGGAGGAAATTAACAGTTGTGTTCAGTGGATTTGTATCCACTTTAAACAAATTTATACAGTCATAAAATAATATCTAAAAGCTTTTTCAGGACATAAATGAATTTTTTTGTCACTTTATTCACTCTTCGTGGCATCATTAAATTCTTGCAAAGATGGCTTTATCGTGATGTGCTGTATGGCAGGCTGGAAGCAAGGAAATCAACACTGGTGATATGTGAGACTGAGATTACTGATGCTAATCGGTGGATTAATAGTCCAAAGTACAGACTAAAATAAGCCAGTCCCCAATTAATAATGACTAGGGCTTGAGAAAGATCACCTGGATAAGCAAACCCACTGATCACTTCAAATCGCCTCTAGTTATTTGTTTCAAGCTCTTCCTCGAAAGCTTGGCAAAATACAACGAAAAAATAGACCAATAGTTTTTTCTTGTGCTGTCCTTCATAAAGCACACTGCCTGATATATAAATCAAGCTATAGGAAAACAAAACAAAACAAAAATATTGTCAGGGAGAATAAGGAGGAGTAGAAAAAGATTTTCTTAAAGTAAGAACATTTCCCAGCTCCCTCAAGTTTCACACACATACACATACAACGCATGTATGAAGCAATTTCAATTTAGACTGTATATAGATTAATACACAAAATTTGCACAAAATATGTAGACCTAATTTATGAAATAAGAGAAAAAAAACATGCTTGTTAGTATCACACCATTGATTAATTATGTGTTTTGGTGAGTAAAACCACAATGAAAAATAGCAAATTTCTGACATATTCAGAAGCTTGTACAATTAGAGTTAAAGTTTGGAGGGGAGACTACCAGGTCACTCTCTTTTCAGGTTCATCTTCTCACGGTATTGGAGAGTCAGTAAGGAATGGACAGCAAAGTCTACACACAGCTCATGACTGACCTCAAGTCTGAGGTAGTCACTAGCAGTGATAAGCTCCACAAATCCCAGATGTGGCCGCAGATCAAACACCAATCTCCTGGTGTGCCCAGGGAACAGAAGCCCATACACAAATCTCTGTAGTCATGCTTATCACACAGTTATCACCATTAACGGCAGCATCTTGCCATATGAAGGACAGTGATAAAAATCAGTGGGTGAGTCTATATATAACTAATCAAAGGGCCAGCTGATCATCAAGTCTCTTAAAGTTTAAAGCAAGTGACTTTTTCAGACTATTTCATCCCTTCAGGGGTTAACTTGGAAGCCATTTATTCCTACAATTCTAATCCCTCATTTAAAAAAGTGTTGAGGGTCATTTCCAGTTCTCATCGGAGCTTTTGAAAAATTATTTCAAAAATCTGGTCTATTTTCTAAATTTAATGTAGTTTTGTAGAATTAAAACGTGTCAAGTGAGCACAATATAAAAAGAAAGAGAAAGGTTTGAGGAACTTTATAAAGTTTTAACAAAATTGACTTCTAATCTTTGAAACTGGTCAGACATTATACAAATTGAGCAGAGGCTCTCTAGTTATATACAGAGATGGATGTTCCCCATTGAGAATTATCCACTTTGAGCTTGTTTGTTGTACAGGCTGAGGGCTGAGCTTCAGAGGAGCAACCGTCATTACTGATTAAGGTTACTTAATCTCTGTTATTTTGTAGCTACTTGAAAGGAGAAGCCATTCTTGAATTCACTCAAAGGCAGTTTCAGTATTAAAAACTACAGCATGTTCTGCAAAACAAAAACTGCATTTTGCAGAGTCAGTGATTGTGGAATTGGTCTTTTCAATCTCCCAACAAAGACCTCAATTATCTTTGTTGTATGAAATTATGATGTTTTCTAGGACTTTCTTTGGATGAAATCTTACAAATGCCCCTGTTTGTTCCATTAATCATTTGTTGAGAACTTGTATATCCTCTCTTGGGAAAAATATCTTTAAAAATCCCACCCATATTCTTAAAATTCACCCATTTCTCTGTTATTAAAATAAATACAGAGGGTCAAAAAATAAAAATAAAAAAATATAAATAAAAGAAACCCTTCCAGTTGTTAGGATGAAACTTTCACTGCCTTGCCTCTCATATTTCAGCAGGACATAACACATTTGATTCCATTTGGTGGCATTAAAATACATACATACATACAATCTTCATACCTCTGGAAAGATGCATTCTGTACCCCTCTGTCCAGTACAAACATCTTAGTTTCTGTGCCTCTCATAGAAACTGGTACCATGGCAGATGAGTGGGTGGGGTGCAATAAGCTGTATTTCTGCAAAGTGTTAACTATTAGTCCCTTCAATTGAGATTTCTTTACAGCCCCCCATTTTTTCCTGTTCTTTCACATATTTGGTTATCAGTTCCTAGAATGTGTTACTTTTCCATTCTTTCTCTGTATTAAAACAAACAGACATAAAAAAAAAAAAACCTCCCAGTCCTAAATTCAAAAATCCTTTCTACTCACTTTTACAGATTTAATGTTACATTTAATGTCCATTAATGTTAATTGGACATTAATGATGGGGGCATAGATTAATGAGAAAGTTGGGAAACCTGTCTTCCTATGAATGTACCCATTGAAGAGTGAGTCAGTTCTAAACCTTAGTTGGCATCGACATTTTTTATGGGTGTGATGATTTGGCAGAATACTCTGATTAATTTTCTGTCCTCTTTGCTGCTTTCCTCAAGATTTAAATGTTAAATCCAAAATTCAGGGCAAAAACTGGGCAGCTTACCACAGCATGAAAACATGTTTTTTTTTTTTTAAAAAAAGCAATAACATATTTACAAAATGTGCAAAATGAGAAAATAATCACACTGAACCTATTAAAAATAAAAACCAGAAACCTGCTCAACTGTCAGTGTCTGAAATAAAACTAAAACAGTACAAGTTTTAAAGTATAAAAAAATCCAAAATGGCTAATTCTAGCTGAGTGAGAGTTATAAAAATACTGAGCAAAATAAGAAATTATTTCTCCATTTAAGAAACTCAGCATGAGATAGTTATCACAGAGCCAAAGCTGATAGAACCTACATTTCCAATCAAGTTTTTCTGTAGGAAATGCTATTGTAATTTATTATTTATACTTCTTATTTCTCAAAAAGTAGGTTCCAGTGTCATTTTGCCTGAGTACACATAAAAGAAAGATGAGAAAATCTACTATACAATGACCTTTAACTTAATACAATATTACCAGAACACTGGAAAATTTAGAGTTTTCAAAAAGGGTAGAGGGAAATCCATTTTCAAAGCTTGCATCAATGAGTTGAAAAAACCCCAACGTTTATAAATAACATTATTTTCTCCATCAGGTGACACATGTATATCAATTTTTTTAACCACATTGAATGTTTATTTTTTACTGAGGTATAGTTGATGTACAATGTTATAAGTTTCAGGTGTACAACATAGTGATTTACGTTTAAATTTAGTGATCAGAAAAGACTGAAGTAGGGACTTCAGTATGTCTTTGTAACTGTATAGAGTGAGACCACACAACTAAAACACTGGATGGTCATTACAACACTTGGGATGGAGATGCAATGCAAGATGAATATTGGTTAGGAAGGGGTAGGGGAGAAGGAGTAGAAAGTAGAAGCAGTATGGAAATATATGAACAATGTGTGTCATCTTTAGGGGTCCCAAGAGCACTCTTTACCTGAAGCTTGAATGCTTCTCTAATTAAAATGGGGAGGTGAACACATAAACAGAAATTAAGGCATTTTAAAGGAACTTTTTTTATTCTATGTGTTCGGTTATAACCTGACTCATTTTGTTCACCAAAATATATTAAATACCTGTTATGTGGTTTATATGGGGCTGGGGTTGGGAACAGAGGAGGAAAAAGAAAACACCGCCCCTAGCCTCAGAGGGCTCACTGTCCAGTGGGAGAGACAGGTCCTTTCACTTTATATTATTGCAGTGTGACAGAGGTGGTAAAGGTGGTGAAGAGTTTATATTCTGAAGCCAGGATGCCTGGGTTTGAATCCTAGTTCTTCTACTTTAGACATGGTGTTGGGCAAGCTGCTTACACTTTGGTGCTTCAGTTTTCTTGTCTGTAAAACAGTGCTAAGAAAAGTGTAACCTCATAGTGTTATTATGAAATGTGCTATAATACATATAACGGCCTTAATGGTGTCTGGCTATGATTATTGTCCTTGTTATAATGGTGTGAGACGCAGCCCAGGATACATAAGTAGGACAGTCAGAGAGGGCTTTGCAGTTGACATGAGATTTAAATGGAATTCTGAAGCAGTCTAGTAAGACTTATACAGGTGTGTATAAATGGTGAAAAAGTATGGACAGCATGTGCAAGCACACAGAGAAGAGAAGTCACTGAGAGTCTGAGATACTTGGAGAGGTTGATGAGTAGAATCTAGACTCTACCAGGGAATTTAGAGTTTTATCCTCAAGACTTCCCTGAATGTTTCTGTTCTTTGCATGCTGGTCATCTCATTCTTTGTTTTCTGCAACAGTCCCACCTCCCCAGCCATTAATATCACTTCATCTCTACTCAGTTATATACTTGGCTATAAAGTCATTTTGTTTAAAAAACATATTTAACTAGGTCATCTCTATGTATAACAACCTGCATTTTGTCCCTTGTTATTCTTTAGACTGAATCTAAATAGTTTGGCCCAGTACTCAAGTTCCTCTTTTCACGTTCCAAAAATGCTACGCAAATTTACCTCTCTCTCCTTATAATGGCATTTTAGTAAGATCCAGCTTCCTGTTATTCTCGTCTCCCTCCTCTCCTTGCAGATTTTATTCATCCCAATCTATGATTTTGCTCAAGCAGTTTCCTCTTTGGAACTTCTCCCTGGATAAATTTTAATTTTTTAAGAACTGGGTCATCTGTGACCATCCTGAAGAAAAAGAAAGTTTGTCTGACCAAACCTCACACCATGTTGATAAGCTTCTGGCACCACAATCCCTTGGTGTTGACCTTCACAGTCACATACTTTAGACTTCCTTTTCCCCACTTCTTTCTCCACGTTGTTCATGCCTTCCTTGTGGGTGGAGATTTTGCCTTCTAGATACCTTACTTTCTAATGTATGTACAGTACATCTACAGTATCTTATATAACAAAAAGCCCAATAAATACTTGTTGGATGAATATATAACATGTAAAAATATCTTGTAATACAACCTTATTAATAACATGCTAAGATTATTATGTGAAAGTTGCTTACAGCTTTAAAGATCAGCTTACAAGAGACAGGAAACTAAATTAGAGAATCAGATGGCTGATATTTACTAAGGCGTACATAGTTCACATAGATAAGTAGAACATTTAAAAAAAGGTGTTGGAATTCTTTCACTTGAGTGACTTTTAAAATCAAGCTTCCGTCATAAAAATGTAGGTGAAGACATGGAGGAATGGAGAATTTAGAGTAAATCCTTGGACATTAGAGTTTAGAAGGAGTGAAACAACCTTTTGTTCAATATCTGTTGTGTACCAGTCATCACAAGACTGCTAACTTCATATAAATTATCTCACAAAATCTTTCCAACATCTCCTCCCATCAGAAGTAATGATCATGATGGCCATTTTGTAGCAAAAGCTACTGTGGCTCCAAAAGTTTAAGGACTCCTTCCAAAATCTTACATCTAAGTGATGAATTTGGGATACGAATCCAGGTCTTTCTGACTCTAGAGCCAAAGTGCTTTGATATAGGCCTTCTTGTTTGCATGTATTTAGAAATAGGTTAAATAACTTGACAATTTTGGACAGGTAACAAACTTTCTTGGTCTCAGTTCTTCATTCTTATTAATGATCTCTAAAGCTCTTAAAACTAAATCCTTGTGAAAAAGTGGCATCTGTTTTCTTTTCTTAAATCACATTGATTTAAGATCAATGATATTGAAAGTCAGGGGAAAAGTTGTGCATATCAACAGATTAAATATTAACTATAGCAGAGACAGATAGTTGGAGTAAAGCAATTACTAACTTGCTATGTCTTTATTATTTGACATGGTAAAATAATTATTACCTTTGAAATAAAATAAAATCTAATAAAAACAGGGAAAACTATAGCATTTTAAGTGGTGAGCTAAGTTAAAAAAAGTCAGTATCTTTTCTTCTTTTATATAATTTGGTAATCAATATGTAATAATCTCACATTTTATCTGGGGTACTTTTTGCTTAGGCTAGGCTATCTTAAAATGTCCTTTTGCATTCTACTCTAGATAAATATGCATGTTAGAGGAGAGTGACATGATTCTAGAACCACGTCTAGAGTCAATCACGTGTTGAGTATTTGCATTTACTTTTGTTAACCTAAGAGTAAAAGTAGCTAATATCAAAATGTGTCCAAGATGTTAAAGACCAGAAAGGCATTAATACATATATGATACTCAACTATTATTTGATGTCAGTAATGGTAATTTTACTAGACTCTCAAGCCTCTTCTCAATATTGTGCAACAAAGTATCATATATGTGAAAAAAAAGTCTAGAATAACACTTATGTGTAAGAAAGTTGAATATGATAATTATCATTAAAATTTCTCTCATGTCCTGAGGAATCTAGTTAAAATAAATGGGTTCCTTGGGTAAATTAGAACTGGTTTGAGCCCATAACTTGGAATAGACCAAATGCCATGAATTGCCAATACACAGGAAGTACTCTGATCATGATCAGTTAAAACCTTTTTCCACGTATTGACTTCTTCCACCATTTGATTCTTGTAAAGAAGGAAGTTGGGTCAGTGCTAATAACTGAACATTTCTTCTCTCAAACATAAACAGTCTCACTGAAAACTAGCTATATCTTCTTTTGCCTACAAGATTCTGAGCACCTTGTCACAGAACTTGGTTAGGTGAAATGAAAATCTTTATATCAAGCCATCAGTATGACAGAAACTCCAAGGCACAAACTGCCATTACATCTGAGGACGTGTTGATATATTAATTTATACCTTAAGGGTTCATACCTGGCTGTAGGAAATGCTAATTAAAACTAGCCATTAGAGAAAAGAGACTCCAAGAAGAGATAAAAGTGAATTCCAAGTTACTTGAAAATATGACACAAGCATAAAAGAAAGACTAAGAAATACCACGGAGGCTGAAAGGCTGAAAAATTAGTCTTTTTTTTTTTTTTTTTTACTACCTTTTACAAGGGACTATGATAAAAATTCAGTTCTCTCTGGGGTCCTGTAAGTAAAAAAAACCAATCTAATGAGCAGAGAATAGAATGGGGACCATGCTCTACAACAAGTAAGTCCAATGTATATTCTTAATATAAAGACCACAGCTCAGAAGTGTGTCTCTGTAGCACTTGCATTTCCATACACTAAATAGATAATTCTAGACTATAATTAAATGGCTCCAACTACAGGCTAATAAGCCACACACACACACACACCCAAAAACTCACAAAATTTAAACACATAAATGGACACATAGCCTTTAAACAAAGTTGTTTCCTTCAGAAAACATATTTTGTTATAACACCAAGGAAATGTTTAAGGGCAAAAATAAAAGATGGCAACATGCTCCAAATACTTCTGAAGGAAAAAGTTATTGTGAAACCCTACAGATACTGATCAACAAACCAATTACCTATTTGTTGACCACACTGGTACTTATGCTAACTGGAGTCATATTCTTGTAAATCAAAGAGAAATTTAAAACTGTGTTTTTCCAACTGTAATTTTAATGTAGCAATCTAAGTATGTGGTGTAAAAAGTTAGTATTCAATAAATAAAAAGGGTAACTCATACCTTAAATTCCTCCAAGATTTTGTAATTTTTCCCATGATATTCACAAGAGTTTTTCACTTCCTTGCACTCAGGACAGCATCCATTGTGTTCCACTTTAGTACATTTTGGGTGAATTTTAGGGCATTCTGGCTGGTCACAAACAGGTCCATCCAGAGCACAGACACATGGACAGTTGGAATGCCCTGGGAAAAATCGTTCTCCCAACTTGTACACAAAGCCGCTGTCATCCACACACCCTTTCCCTCGATAGTCATCAAAAATCAGATTGTCATTACTGGAAGTCTGGTCACCTTCATCAGCAGGATAGTCTTCATGACTGATGGCAGCAGAGGTGACCAATCTGGGGATGACCAACAGAAGTATGCAAGCTTCATGAATATGAAGAGCCATCCCCCTCCTCAAAGGATTCTGGATGTTCTCCTAATATTAGATATACTCAGCTCCTTCCATGAGAATACAAGAGGGGCAGGCTGAAAAATAAATATTTAAAAAGAATAATTTGACATATATAAAGAGAATATAGATTCATTTAAACCCATGCTCTTAACATGTTTATTTGAGATCTATTTGGAAGCTACTAAGACCTCAAATCGACTAAGTTCATGCAACTATCTACACTTTATTATGAAGTTTGGAGGGTTGATCCTTGGCAATATATGCATTAAAATTGTCCTTTATGGACTTACTTTGCCTAGGAATCTTCAGCTTAAATTTACCTTCTGAATTTCAAAGGTCTAGCTTTGTCTAAATTGTAAGAAGTGGTTTTACCGAGACTCAAAAGGGTGATCTTACTAATAGTTACAAATAACTCGAGAATATTTGAATTCACGTTCTCTTTGAATTCACTGATTAATGAGTGACAGAATGTATATATGTTACAATCATCTGAAAGAAAACTCAGGAGATTAGTGAGAAGACATTCTACTTCTAAAAGAAAGGGAAGAAACCAACAGCTGAATGTAAATTATCATTGGATGCAGCTACTACAAAGGTCTTCCTACTTCTTTACGCCCATAATTGGAGAACAATGGTCTCAATATAGGTGACTTGTTTAAGTGAACATGAATCTGGATTTTGAAACATAGTTAAGCAGGAAAATAGCACAACTATTCCACAGTGAATAAAAGAAAGAAAACTTTAAATAATAAAATGCCAGGTATTGAAAAGGATTTGTTAAAAATTTATTTGTACTATTGTCCACACCTTTATTTTACTCAGGAAGTAAGCTCCTAGTGGACAGGAAAGATGTATCTGTAAATTATTTTTACAGCAACCTGACTCTAATATTCATGTAATAAATACTACTTGAATTAATTCAATATAAAATAAATGACATTCACACACTCTTGAAAACATAACTGTTTTTTGACATGCCAAAGATACTTGCATTTAGGCAATTTGCATAAAAATGGCAGTGTAACTGTTTATTGAAGTTTCTTAAAAATAATAGGGTGTTGCCAATTCATAGAAAATATGCCATATTAATTTGGTGTTATTGACTCTTATACACTTCACTTAGTATTAGTGCTTGGTGGGGAGTGTTGGCAGTGGGCTCTTATTTAAATTATCAGAGTGACTAACTCATACAAAGCCTTGGGAAAACTGTGACTTTAGGGAGTAATAGATAAGAAAAGTGTAAAATAGTTCATTTGCCTATTTAAATGGTGCTGGCTTTATGCCAATATTGCTAAAATTGTATACAGGACATTTTCAGATCATTTATAAATGTTATTTGTTGGTTTATTTTCAGATTATAATAGCAATGATAAACCATCGATTTTTAGTCTAACATATGCAGATAATTTTAAATAAGATAAAGATAGCAGTAGAAAACTTCAAGAACTATTATACTTGCATTTTAAGTTAGATATGCAAATTCTAGTAATAATAAAATGGAAGGGAGTATATTCATGACCTCCTTTAAGAGAAAACTGCTCTCTAATATTAGAATTCCTTTTGGGTAGGTAATGATAAAGGAGATGGATTTCTTTTAAAATATGTCAAAAACAGTGAGTCATGACAGAACAAAAAAAAAAGCAAACCTATAATTCTACTTGAGAAGCTGGAAGCTCCCTTTGACAAAGCATTTTTTCCCTTAAATTACTACAGAGCCCACAAACATAATACAAGCTTCTGAAAAAGCATAATTTTCCAATTAAAGCATGCATTTCCCACATATTTAGAAAGTTTATCTTAGAAGAAAAAGGAGCTATTGTGCTTTCTTATAGTTTTCTAGTAGTATCTGTCAATACATGCAAGATAAGCCATATAAAATACACATATCATTCTGTTTCAAAAGGACGTAGAAAATGATCTCTTTGTAAGCTACAGGTAGGCATTAATGTGTCAGGTTAGGGTGAATGTAAACTTAAAGGTAAAAATAGGGATGTAATACCTACTTTATATAAACATTAAGCATGCTTTTATTATATGAAATATATTTTAAAATCTGCATGGAGAAAACAAGGTCTTTTCGGTATAAGAAAGTTATTTTTTTCAAGAGCATTCTTCTTAATTAAGCTACTCTAGTGCCGTTTAATATTTAAGAGAAGAAACATTAGAGAAATCAAAATGTTTATCTGAAGATTTTTAAATAAGTAAGCAAACATTGCTATACTGAGGATCACTTCCCAGCTAAACTTTGCCCCCACCCCATATTGCTACATATGATTTTAAATGACTGCATCTATTTCTTTGAGAAAACAAACATAACTCATGTCATGAGATACACTTACCTAATCACTCTGGAGGTTAAATGGTGGTGGTGGGGGTCATTGACCAATACAAACTAAAAGATCAGGTATGTTTTAGAAAAGCAGTTTCTTTTTAATTATCCAAAGAATACATTTTCAGGCTTGAATTAAAGGCAGTCCATTCTACCTCCCATTTCAAAACACAGTCAAGAAGCAGTCTCCCGCCCTTCCAGAGAGAAACACTGCAGACACACATAAGAAATATGCTTTGGATCTGTCTTCAGAATTCAAAGCAAGAAGCAATGCTGGTCCTATAGCAGTCCAGACCCCAGTAGCAGAATCATGTTGAACTTATTTTTAGCCTTTTCCCAGATCCTTCTATGAAATTTCCCGGCTGATTACGCCTCCTCCACACATGAGTTCACTTACACAGTGTTTGATATGGCAGTAGAGGTGATTTGGCTAGGCTCTGAGGATCAAAATCAGCGACAGCATGCTGTAGCTTAAAACCCACTCCGCTGGCAATACCGTCAGCATCATCCACGATATGTTGCTTGAATCGCCTCTTAAACACCAGAAAATACTAACTGTGGACGTGAAGGAAAGGAGCAACTTTAGCTGGGTTTCTGCATCGCTGAGAGCAGTTTGCAGACTGCTGATTTGGAGCTCATTCTGCCGGCAGCTGGGAATTCCTCAGCACCACGGACAGCGCCAACAACTGGCTGCTGAGCCGAGCTCGGTCGAAATCCGAGCTGCTCCTTTGGACCAGGCTAGAGCGTTCTCTAAGCAGTCGCACTTTATACAGTGGATGCATGCATTGGGAGGGGGAAAGGCATTTTACGTGCAAGATACTTACTTGCATTGAGACTACAATTTTTTTTCTTTTCATTTTTTATTGTAATTATACTTAATGCATTCTCCCATGGGCTTCAGAGATGAAAGTTCTGGAAGAGCCTAGCGTTTAGACTTAAGCCATCTGCAGTCTCTGATTATTATTAACAGATAAAGTGTAATCATTGTTAAAGAATCTGTGAAAATGTATGCTCCCCAATTCTACTTGACCCTTTGCTTACAGAAAGACTTTCCCTGTGCTACATGATTAAACTTCAGGTCTTCCTGCAGTTTAGATTTGATACTTTAAAAAAGTAGCCTGGTTCTCCTGCAGTTTGTTTTGTAACATTCAAAATCAATCTGTAATTCATCTAGTCTGTCATTAGGCGTCATTGTAAAGCTGTTTCTTCCAAACTGCTAGCAAAGATGCTCTGTCTCGAAATTCTTATCAAAAGGAGAAAGAAAAAGACCCAGACGCAAATAAATGAGCAGAAAGTTATTTTTTTTTATTGGTAACAGTAATGAGCACTAAAATATATGTCCAAAGCATGTTTTAAAGCAAATTGTAAATGTCATCTGCTGGCATATTTAACCAGATATTTACTGGTTGGGACTATACAAGGCATTTTCAAGCCTTAAAGGGAATGCCCTCCACAGTGGAATATGCTGACCGTCAAGACCACGTTCGAATGGTGCCGTCGGAGTCTCCAGAAAACAGAGTCTCTCCATCATGAGAAAATACGACCGTGTGAGCCTCACTCTCGTGGCCCATCAATTTGTGGATCTGCCCCGATTTAAGATCCAGTAAATGGATAACCCCATTGCCACTTGCTTGAGCTAAAACTTGACCTGACAGAGAGAAAGAGGGAGGGAGGGAGAAAGAGGGAGAGAGAATGAATATCAAAGTTTTATTTCAAGCAGTCACAGTTTATAAGCAACAGAATATACAGTTTTGTTTCAACTGTAATTCAGATTCATTTTCCATTAGATGTCAGTCATTAAATATCAACTAACTCCTGGCTGTATAGGAAATAATTCCAGTTAAAATTAAGATATGCCAATGATTAGATTATAAAATTTTTAAATGCTCTATCTACTTTGTATGCAGAGGTCATCAAATGCCCTGCTAGGCTCCTTATATTTGGGATTAATAATTGAGAAGATGAGATTGAAAGCAATTAAGCAATGAAGCTTTCTTTTTTCAAGTGGATTATTTCTGAAAAAAAGTATTAAAAAATAGGATTCAAAATGTATTTAAGGCAAAGATATATACATATATACACATACACATATATACATATATACACACAGTGGGTAACTTATAACTTAAATTTGTTTATTATACTTAAATTTGTTTAGTATACTAAATCACTACTTAGAATAATACACATTTATACTTTAAAAATTGTGGTACTCATTAGCGCAACAAATTGTTTTTGGAGTTGAAGTGAAAATAAATACCTCCATATCAAAGATGTCTTAGGTTTTTTACTCTAATTTAAAATTCAGAATTCTGTTAAACTAAAATTTTGTTTCATAAGAGAGCTAAATACTGCACAGAGTATTGTCATAATATTTATACCATATATTTGTGAGTTAATAATTTCCTTAAAGTGAAAAACATATCAGCAATCCCATTCTAACTAATACTTTTTTTTTTTTGCGGTACGTGGGCCTCCTACTGCTGTGGCCTCTCCTGTTACAGATCACAGGCTCTGGACGCGCAGGCTCAGCGGCCATGGCTCACGGGCCCAGCCACTCCGCGGCATGTGGGATCTTCCTGCACTGGGGCACGAACCCGTGTCCACTGCATCGGCAGGTGGACTCTCAACCACTGCGCCACCAGGGAAGCCCAATACTTTTTATTAAAGAAGTCCAGCAGCAAACTGTCAGGGAATTTGGAGGTAAGTAAAAACAACAGAATATGTCTACGTAAGTATGTGGGTTAAATAAATGACTTTAGTACTGTCACTGGGATTATCTAATCATACTTAGAAGGCATATAATATTATCATTCCAGTAATGCCATTTAAAATTCATTAAACTCTTTCGACACGTTAGATACTGGATTTAGTACCTAACATATATATTGGTAATTCCATATAATCCTTACAATATCTAATGATAAAGAAAATAATATTAACTCCATTATATAGGTGAAGAAAGAGAGTCCTGGAAAGGCTAAGTAACTTGCTTAAGATGACACCCTAGATACGGAGGGAGCTAGCATTTAATCACAAGCACTTTGAATCCAGAGCCTGGGGTTTTAGTCATTTTTTCCACATCCAGTACAGCATTTTTATCAGTGATGCCTTCTTGACAGATGTTAAGTAGGTGATATATTGTTAAAATAGAATTTTTCCGTTCCATAATAAAAATTCAATAATAATATTGCCATAAAAGTCACAGTCAAATATTTAATCAAGAATTATAACCCAAATTGACACGAATATCTCTAAAACAGAGAAAAGTTATAAAAGTAAAGTTAATCATGATAAAGATGGCCTATTTGCAAACCTTTATATCTACTGAGCTTCTTCATTTAGAACAAAGCCTGACACAGCAAAGATCCTTAGGATGGATTAGAGTGTCCAAAGCAGCAGATGTGAATATTTATTATAAAGCCCCTTCTACTAAGTCTTTGCCGACAGAGGCATTACATATGGCTTACACTTCTAGCCATACATTGTAGGCAATTGTTGTTTGTGACTTTCCTAAGAATCAAATAACTTTTTTCTTGTATTCTTCACACAACAACTAGGAAGGTGGTAAATATCATTTTCTATTTTTGAAAACAAAACCAAACAGAATCAAAGCCTGTAAAGAAAAAGGAAAGAATTTAGCTTTTAAACCATTATCTTTTGTTGGAGTCAAATCTGTAAAAATTTTAATTGGAAGTATTTATGAAAGTCCTCGGTAATTCCTGAAAGCTTGTTCAATAAAATAGAGAAGATGATAATATTGGAATTTAATGATAGGATTATATAATTCAGCAGCACCGTGCCTCAGGTATCTAAAAAATGTGTCTTTGTTAGAACAGATTTGAGTCAGCAAGTTTATGGTGAGGTTTTCAGGTTTACTTGAACTCATTTTCAAAAGGCTGTAAGATTGTGTGTGTATATATATACATAAAATCATGTTCATCTCTAAATATTGGATTATTACATGGCATATAATGTCTGACTCCAAAATTAGTTTTACTGGGATCTGAGATGCTAAACTCTTTCTAGATTAGAAGATTTTCAAAATTACTTACCAGGATGTGTCAATTACTACATTAGTATCTGTTGGTGTGAGAGACAGAGAGGTGGCACTCTCAAAAGAAAAAATCACAGTATGACTATTGGTGACATCTCTACAAAGCAGAGTATTTAGAGACATGTGCATAGTTATCTTTCTATATATCCTGATGATTGCCAATAAAAAGTAAACTACAATATGAATCATTTGTCATACCAATGTCACAGTCTTAATGACAAATTTCGGAAGAATAGACGATGTACCTACATCAAACTTGGTCAATGGAATTAAAATATGGTAGACATGAAATTTTAAATAGTACTATGAGGATTTATGAAAACTTGTACCAACAATGTTCATGTTAAAGTGAATAAGCCTCTTTCAAAATAGAAATATAATTTATTTTTTATTTCACATTTTAAAATTTTATAACATTTTAATAAAATATTTAACCATTATAACATTTTAATAAAATTTTGTCTCCTAACATGCAACTCCTGAATAGATTATTCAAAATATCATTTAGCACGGTATTTTAAGAATAATTATACTAAATTATAAATGCACATATTCCACAAATACCACATGGATTTAAAGTATATTATTAAAAAACATAGAATAATATAGTTTGCTAACACTGATTTAAAAATAAAATAGCCAAATTTGTTCATAAAGGTATTTAAAAAATATAAATATCTCAACATGTATTAAGCAAAAAAGAAGCAAGTCATTTTTTTTTTTTTTTTTTTGGGGTACGCGGGCCTCTCACTGTTGTGGCCTCTCCCGTTGCGGAGCACAGGCTCCGGACACACAGGCTCAGCGGCCATGGTTCACGGGCCCAGCCACTCCGCGGCATGTGGGATCTTCCCGGACTGGGGCACGAACCCGTGTCCCCTGCGTCGGCAGGCGGACTCTCAACCACTGCGCCACCAGGGGAGCCCGAAGCAAGTCATTTTTTACATAACATCTAAGTTATCAGGATTCCCAAACTTTTACAGAATGGGAAGAAAGTAGGCAGTCTGGGGAGAAGATTGATATAATTTTATAACTGCTATTCTTTTATATAAATCAGTAAATATCAACAATGAGTGATTATGCCTGTCTTGATCCACACATCTCTGAAAAACTTAATACTTGTTTTAATCCATCAAGACTTCAGAATAATTTCTTGTTGGTTAAATCAGTATCAGTATCTTGTTTGCTGACCAATGAGTTTGAATGAGGATAACATGTATTACTACCCATTTTACTCTTGAATTAATTTGCTAACTTCTTTTGGCTAAAGAAGATAAGCACTAAATTTCACCTTCACTCAAAGTTATTGCTCTGCTATTGGATGAGCGAACAAACCTTTAAAAATTAGTGTTTCCCTCAAATTTTAGTTCTAAATTAACTTATAATTTACTTAACATGATAGAGCTTCTTTATACTCTGTTTTAAAAAGTAATTTTTTGAAAAATGTAGGTTTAATAATATCTTCAGCAAAGCAGTCTCAATTGGATTTAGTATAAAACTTGAATGTTTGAATCTCTTGAAGTTTGTAAAATGAATTAACCCATGGAGATTGAGTGGTAACATTTTATCTGGGTATATGTAATCACTTTGGATGAACCAACAAAAACTGGAAACTCATTGCATGCTAACAAACTGCAAATAAAATATTGGCACTTTTTCAAACTAAAGATTTTAAAATTAATTTTAGATACTTACATGTGTGAAAATTCAATTTGAGAGTATACACCTAAAATACCCAGGAGTTACCTGAATCTTTTAACACTTACCTCCTAACCTAGACAAATTCTTAAGTTTAGGAATTCTGCATATTACTGAAATATTTTTGACACTAACTATGAAACTTGACATAATCAGTAATGAGTACATGCTTGTTGCAGGAGGAGTTGTGGTACGATATAAGTAGTAGTATAAAATTGGTTTTTTTTGAAAAGAAAGGATATGAGTTTCTTTGTCTTTCAGATCTGCTAGAATGAGTTCACAGTAGCCATCGTTTATTGAGCATCTAGAGCTCCACTGGTTACCTCACATGTTCTGCACTCGATCCTAACAGGTAGATATTCTCCCTTTTTAGCTAATGAAGAAAGAGACTCAGAGAAGGTCAAGCTGGGATTTGAATTGAAATATTTTTATTCAAAAAGTCTTGCTTCTTTTACTGGCTTTAAAATTTCTTTCATAAATTACAACTCAGATAAGTGTGACACTTGGGGCTTCTCTTTGAGTGCCACCGAATTTCCAAAGTAAATAGGCTCAAATTTAATGCTCATATTAACACTAAAGAATTATGGGATTGATTTTATGACTTTGTGAAACTCTGAAACTAAAACATCCATGGGCTTCACATATCAATTTTTTTAATTTAATTTTTATTTTATATTGGAGTATAGCTGATTTACAATGTTGTATTGTTTCAGATGTACAGCTAAGTGATTTAATTATGCATATACATATAGCCATTCTTTTTCAGATTATTTTCCTATATAGGTTATTACAGAATACTGAGTAAACTTCCCGGTGCTATATAGTAGGTCCTTGTTGATTATCTGTTTTATATATAGTAGTGTGTAATGTTAATCCCAAACTCCTAATTTATCCCTCCCCCACCTTCCCCCCCCTTTGTTAACAACCATGTTTGTTTTCAAAGTCTGTGAGTCTGTTTGTTTTGTGAGGAAGTTCATTTGTATCATTTTCTTCTTTAGATTCCATATATAAGTGATATCATACGATATTTGGCTTTCTCTGTCTGACTTCACTTAGTATGATAATCTCTAGGTCCATCCATGTTGCTGCAAATGGCATTATTTCATTTTTTTATGGCTGAGTAATGTTCCATTGTATATATGTACCACATCTTCATTATCCATTCCTCTGTTGATGGACATTTAGGTTGCTTCTATGTCTTGGCTATTGTAAATAGTGCTGCAATGAACATTGGGGTACATGTATCTTTTAGAATGATGGTTTTTCTCTGGATATATGCCCAGGAGTGGGACTGCTGGATTATACGGTAGTTCTTAGATTTTTAAGGAACCTCCATACTGCTCTCCATAGTGGTTGTACCAATTTACATTCCCACCAAAAGTGTAGGAGGGTTGCCTTTTCTCCATACCCTCTCCAACATTTATATTTGTAGGCTTTTTGATGATGGACATCCTGACTGGTGTGAGGTGATACCTCATTGTCGTTTTGATTTGCATTTCTAATAATTAGTGATGTTGAGCATCTTTTCATGTGCTTTTTGGCCATCTGTATGCTTCTTTGGAGAACTGTCTATTTAGATCTTTTGCCCATTTTTTTGATACTGAGCTGCATGAGCTGTCTGTACATTTTGGAGATTAATCCCTTGTTGGTCATTTTGTTTGCAAATATCGATATTTTTTCTCACATTTTGTGGGTTGTTTTTTCACTTTGTTTAGTTTCCTTTGCTGTGCAAAAGCTTTTACACTTGATCAGGTTCCATTGGTTTATTTTTATTTTCATTACTCTAAGAGCTTTATAGTATCAGGTCTTTAATCCATTTTGAGTTTATTTTTGTGTATGGTGTTAGAGAATATTCTAATTTCATTCTTTTACATGTAGCTATCCAGTTTTCCCATCACCACTTATCGAAAAGACTCTTTTCTCCATTGTATATTCTTGCCTCCTTTGTCATAGATTACGTGGCCATAGGTGTGTGGTTTTATCTCTGGGCTTTCTATCCTGTTCCATTGAGTTATATTTTTGTTTTTGTGCCAGTACCATACTGTCTTGATTACTGTAGCTTTGTAGTATAGTCTGAAGTCAGGGTATTTGATTCCTCCAGCTCCGTTTTCCTTTCTGAAGATTGCTTTAGCTATTTGGGGTCTTTTGTGTTTCCATACAAACTGTAAATTTTGTTGTTCTAATTCTGTGAAAAATGCCATTAGTAATTTGATAGGGATTGCATTGAATCTGTAGTTTGCTTTGGGCAGTATGGTCATTCTGAAAATATTGATTCTTCCAATCCAAAAACATGGTATATCTCTCCATCTGTTTGTGTCATCTTTGATTTCTTTCATCAGTACTTTATAGTTTTCTGAGTACAGGTCTTTTACCTTCTTAGGTAGGTTTATTCCTAGGTATTGGGTTGGCCAAAAAGTTCATTTGGTTAGTGAATACATTGTTCAATAAAAATTCTTGGTGAAAATGAAAAATGTCTTTTACTTAAAACCAAACGAACTTTTTGGCCAAGCCAGTATGTTCTTTTGATGTGTGGGCAAATGGGATTGTTTCCTTAATTTCTTTCTGATTTTTCTTTGTTAGTTTATAGGAATGCAAGAGATTTCTGTGTATTAATTTTGTATCCTGCAACTTCACCAAATTCATTGATGAGCTCTAGTAGTTTTCTGGTAGCATCTTTAGGATTTTCTATGTACAGTATCATGTTATCTGCAAACTGTGACAGTTTTACTTTTACTTTTCCAATTTGGATTTGTTTCATTTCTTTTTCTTCTTTGACTGCCATTGCTAGGACTTCCAAAACTATGTTTAAGAAAAGTGGCGAGAGTGGATATCCTTGCCTTGTTCCTGATCTTAGGGGAAATGCTTTCAGTTTTTCACTGTTGAGAATGTTTGCTGTGGGTTTGTCATATATGGCCTTTATTATACTGAGGTAGGTTCCCTCTATGCCTATGTTGTGGAGAGGTTTTTTTTTAATATCATAAATGGGTGTTGAATTTTGTCAAAAGCTTTTTCTGCATCTACTGAGATGATCATGTTTTTTATTCTTCGATTTGTTAATGTGGTGTACCACATTGATTTGCATATATTGAAGAATCCTTGTATCCCTGGGATAAATCCCACTTGGTCACAGTGTATGATCCTTTTAATGTGTTGTTGGATTCTGTTTGCTAGTATTTTGTTCAGGATTTTTGCATCTATGTTCATCAGTGATATTATCCTGTAATTTTTTTTTGTGCTATCTTTGGTTTTGGTATCAGGGTGATAGTGGCCTCATAGAATGAGCTTGGGAGTGTTCCTTCCTCTGCAATTTTTGGGACGAGTTTCAAGATAGGTGTTAACTCTCAGCAGACTGTTGCCTGCTGCAGGGTTTCCTAGCAGCGGTGGCAGCTTGCCCACTCCCCAGGACAGCAGGGACAGTGATTGGTGCCTGCTTGCAGGTCCCCTAGCTGCAGCCATGGCCCACGCACTCCCAGGACAGTGGGGGCAGCCACTGGAGCCCACGTGTGGGTCTCTTAGTGGTGGCGGCAGCCTGTGCCCACCCTGGAGCTCAGTATGGCAGCGGTGGCTTGCACCTGCCCCCAAAGCCCTGAAAGCACATGCGTGCAGGGAAATTGTCCTGCCCCTCTCCTCGTGTGCCCCCCAACAATGGTGCCTTGCCTCTCTGGCAGGCCCAGGCTTCTTCCGAGTGACCTTCAGTTGCTACACTCCAGCCTCTTCAGGCTGTCACCATGCAGCCAACCCTGGTGCTCTCCCTGGGTCTGACCACTGAAACCTGAATTTCAGCGCCCAGCCCCTGCCCGCACCAGCAGACGCGTGGTCTCAGGTTGCAGAGTGCAGTGGGGTGGTACTGACCTTCTGTGCAGGTCGCTTTCCATTTTGCCCTCTGCACATTGGTTGCTGTGCTCTCCTCTGAGGCTCCAAAGCTCCCTCTCCATCCAGACAGATCTCCCCGCCAGTGAGGCACCTTCCCAGGGTGAAGGAGGAACCTTTTCTCCTTCACAGCTCCCTCCTTGAGGCACAGTGCCCTCCCGATTTCTTTTTTTCCTTTCTTCTTTTGTTCTACCTGGGTACGTGGAGGGTTCCTTGCCCTTTAGGAAGTTTGAGGTCTTCTGCCAGCGTGCGGTGGGTGTTCTGTGCACATCGTTCCACTTGTAGATGTATTTTTGCTGTATTTGTGGACGTGAGCTCCATGTTCTACTCCTCCATCATCTCCCACATATATCAATTAATTCTTAAAAGCACACATTCTAGTGTATATATTGTACCTACTAAAAAACTACAAAATTATGTTACATCCCTTCCCACATCTCCAGCAAAATTATCTGTCTAGTTCTTCCATTTCAATTATGAATACTATATTGTTTTTCAGAGTCCAAACTGCAGTGGCAATCATTTCACACCTTTTCTCCCTCTCCATCCTTAACCCAACTTTTATCAATTTTTATTTGCTACTTTTCTATAATTTTCCCATTTCCAACTGTTATGTTTACAATATTGAAGTGCTTATTTTTAAGATGTCAGGACCATTGAAAAGATAACCCCAAGTGATTTTTGGTTACAATTTCTTTACTTTTAAATCTACATACATTAATTCTTAAAGCTTTCTTCAATTATGCTACTCCCATCCTATAATACCATAAATTTGAATAGAACAACAACAAAAACAGCAGGAACTGTGACAACAGAGAGACCCCTTATAACTCTTGACATTCTCAGGTTTTGTTTTTTTAGATCTAATTACGTCACTTTAAAATATATGGGAACGTGTATATGTATAGCTGATTCACTTTGTTACGGAGCAGAAACTAACACACCATTGTAAAGCAATTATATTCTAATAAAGATGTAAAAAAAAAAAAAAAAAGACACAACTGAGATGAAGTGACTCGCCCAAGGTAAGAAATTGGCATATTCATGGCAATTGTAGAACTTGGTTAAAATCAGATCTTTGACTTCCAAATCAGTGCTCTTTTTACTATTGCCTTCTGACACTGAAAATGTCCTAGTATCTTAGCACGGCTTTTAAACACCCTTCACTAATCCAGATCTGCATGTACTCACCCAAGTACACTCTTACATGAACGCTGTGTTCTCCATCAAAAATTGCCATCATTTCTTGAGTGTATTTTTTCACTTCCCCACCTTTGAATTATTGCTCCTATTATTCCTCTGGTAGAATATTTTTCTTAGCTATATTTATGGTCCCTTACCTTATTATCTTCCTGAGAAAAGTCAACCCATTGATTAAATCCCAGCTCAAAATGATTTTCTTCACCAGGGTGGGTACAAGGCAACTCTAGTGGGGAAGATCTTCCTCTTCTGAGCACTTACTGCATTTTATTCATACATTCATATGGTAATAAGATGCCATAAATTATAGTTATTTATCTTGCCTTCTTAACTTTGTAATTACACAGGAACAGAGTCATGTCATATATTCTTGCTTTCACCCCAGTTTAGCACCTAGGCTGCTGTAGTCAGTACTCAGTTATAACAGTAACAGTTTGCACAACTACCTTTTTTCGTCCTTTTTATTTGCCAAACACGTTTCTAAACACTTTACACACATTATCTCATTTTATCCTTCCAGCAACCCTATGGGGTGAATATATACCTGCACTATCCATGATAGCAGCCCCTACTCACATATGGCTACTGACTGAGCATTTGAAATGCAGCTAGTGCAAACTGAAATGTGCTATCATTGTAAAATGCTCACCAGATTTTAAAGCCTTAGTATGAAAAAAGAATGTAAAATATTTCATTAATAATTTTTTATCAATTAATTACATATCACAATAATACTAATTTGGATGCATTGTATTAAATTAAAAAAATTTTAAATTAATTTCGCCTGATTTTTGAAAACATGGCTACTAAGAATTTTAAACTATATATGTGGTTCACATTATGTTTCTACTGGACGGTGCTGGCACACACTCTGCTTCCTGCAGGAGGAAAGTGAGCCAGATAAAAGCAACTTCCCCAAAGCCATGCAGCTTATAAGTGGTGGAATCTGGAAATGAGGACTATCTGACTCCAGAGCTAACGTTCTTATCCTCCACGTCATGCCCTAATACCTCCAGATGAATTTTTAGTGATTGATTGGCTCAATGTTGTCTTTCCCACTGTGATTAAGCTGCCCTCACTAGAATGTAACATGAGTCAGAGTAAATATCTCTTGGGTGTGCAGCTCCAGTTTCCAGCTGAATCTCTGCTTGCTCCTAGGAATACTTTAAGATTAATTTCTATTTAAGTACAAGACATATTTCAAACATTTCATTTCTGTGGTTACCCTAATGGTACTTATTGACTCCAAGAATCTTATTGTACAATTAGTTAGCTTCCTGGGCATATATGAGAGACTTAGGAAAGCAGGTTTATCCTTTTAGTTTATCCGTACCCAAGATTCAGTAGAGCCTTAGTGAGCAGAAAGATAGATACCTCCACATCTTTGGCAAGTGTTTTATATTAAGATGTTATAAAATTTATTTTATTCTTGCTCTAGGGGAAACAAACCAGAATATATCATCCTTCTGGTGCTATGCTTTCAACATTGACTAGCGTTTCCTCAGATTCACTCAAATAGTATTTCTGAATATAGTGAACATAGTTTATCCAATTCCTTACACTTGTTTTGTTGAAAGATTTCAACTTAGTTTTGCATAAGAGATTCCTTCAGAATTAAACAAATTGTTAGATAAAGTAAAATTATCTAAAGTTGAGATATTGGAACTTGACTATATGATAATTCATATTCCCCGAAATTCCAAATGAAAATCATGAGATGTATGAAACCTTTCAATAAGTAAAAATTGGTGGTCAAGTTTTAAGGAGGTAGTGGTTCAGTGACACTTTCCACAGTAGCTTATACAGTGGCCAAAATAACGCCATTTTGTAATGGAACATTCAGATAAGGAAAATAGGTAGTATAAGGTTATGAAACTTACTAAGTCATGTTGACAGGAATCTTTGGCTTTTTCGTTATAATTCACAACACTAGTTAATGTATCAAGACTTAGAGGTTGAGCTTCCTTGGAAGAGTCCTTAATCTAATAATATTTACCCAATGAATCAATTGTTTGGATCAAAGATGAATAGACCCTATTTAATGAGACTCTTTAAATGCTCTGTTGAAACTGTACACTTATTGTTAGACAATTAATTTAGAAGACATACTTATTACTCTGTCTATACACTTAACACATATATTAGCAAAAAGGTCACAATGTCCACTTACATGTTTGATCATGTTACCAAAATATAACTTGCCAGCAATATGAGTCAACAGTTGACTATAACTGTGCAGTTTTCTATTGTTTATACCACCGGGAACTGCATCATTCTGGATTAAATGCATGTGTCTGCATGAATTCTGTTATGATAGAAGCAGACTCAAAAAAGCTTAAATTTTAAGATTACAAATAATTAAAATGTGAATAAAAACATCATTACATTTCTCATTAAATTCAGTAATTTCTCATGCTTATTCATGCTTTGATTAAATTTCAAGCAATATGTTCCCCCAAAGAAACAAAAACACCCATTTTACATTTCATTCAAATTAGTTTCATACACAGATCACAGGATATTTGTTTATCACAGATATACATGAAGTCTAAAAGAGTTGTATGCCATATATGAAATAACAGAGTAGAGAAGGCTTTGATCAATAAGGAAATGATTTTTATACACATCTGAACCAATTTGAAGCAATTCTCCCGATCAATATAGATAGGCAGAAATGCTTCTCAGCATTTATTACCTGTGGAGAGCATTATTGATTAAGTGTATTGATTTTTAGAATGCATGTGGAGAGGCATCTGTTGTTTCTTTAAAAGATGCCTCAAAATGAAAAGTATCAAGAAACTATTTAAGTTTTGAGGATTTGCATTAATGGCTCAACCTGGGTCATTACTCAGAATTTCAAAAACATAACTGAAGGAGATGTGAAATTTGATTTAGTTTATTTTGCACCCTATCACTAATCAATACGTTTCAGAAAAAATTACTTCTTGGCAATTTAATTTGCTTAAGTGCTGGTAACAATTTTTAAACTTTTTCAATATTTTTTTCTGCTATGTATACTCTTGCTAAAAGGTCTTAACTTTTGCAGGTAGTACCACTGGAACAAGGATTGAGTCAAAGTGTAAATATAGACTAAAAATAAATGCATTTTAAATTTCTCTTGGTGGAAACTCACATCATAAAGTGACACTAGACAGTTTCAACATCTTATTCTAGGACTAGTCAAGCAGATATGTTATTTAGAATAGATAACATGTTTAACGGATACAACAAACTGAGAGGATGAAGATAAAAATCTACTGTTACTTAAACTTGGTATGGGATGTTATTTATTAAGTGAATTTTGTTCCACAGGGTATGTTTCATCTGTTCACCCTAAAGTTTCAAACAAATATGGTAATTGTTTGTTGACTTACACTTGAAATCCACATCCTATATAATAGGAAGGCAGTTCTTTGACACTGCAGAAATTCTTAAAACTCAGCAATAAATCCAAAAAGTAAAGTATTTCCCTGCTAGGAACAGAACTTTTGATCTTACCATATGTAGTTTTTAAAATAATTTCCCCCTATTTATTAGGAGAGCATGAATGAATATCTTCCTGAACAAGTGCTTTCCTATGTGAGCTGTCTTCTAAATATTACAGAAATCCCTTGTGAGATGCACCCTAAAGTCCTAAAAATGTTCTAATTACTGAATCTATTTAGAATATCAACAGCCACCTGCTTTCATTAAGAAATTCTTGTAGACCTCTTTCCTAACTTGGTCTTCACCTATGCAGCTGATCAGTGTTGAAATAAAATTTTCAGGGACCCATGCACCTGGAGATTTGCAAACATTTCAGAAAAGCTTTTGCTGATGTCAGAGGAAAATCTAGTTTCAGTTCAGTTCTGAGGATCAGATAAGCTCTGGTAAAGTGACGCTGAGAGAAAATCATAGACTGCAATATCTTTTTCCCATTATTGAATAGAGAAAGGACCCGAAGGCTTATATTTTATACCAAAAAGTAATTAAAACTAAAACATTATTATAATTAATTAAAGTACTTTGTTTTTGTTTTTACTACTTAAACCATAATGTGTACTGCAGTTTAAAAGTCAGAGTTCTAATATTTCGGAAATTTTTCTCTTTAGGGACATTTGTGTCATCACTAACTTTGTCATAAGGGAATCCCCCTTTCTGAATGTGGAGTCTTATCTGTGGGACAGAAAACCCTGTCAGCTTATGTTGGTTAATGCTGAGATGGTGAATTATTAATAATTGCATCCTTATTTTTAGAACGTCATCCTTTCCTACTCCTGGGCAATATCGTCCAGTGGGTGAAAGTGGTTAAGTGATAAATCAGCATCACTACACCATTAATAGTTACAGTCAAGAAGATGCAAATATGTGATAAAAGAATTATAGCCTGAGGATAACCTCTCTATCCACTGCCAAGAAACCAGAAAAGAACGGCTAGGATACCAAATGTGAAAGTTCTTTTGAGTATGGAGTGGCTAAACAAGTTAAAGATAGTATAATAATTTGCTTGGTTTTAGAAAAAAATCATTAAACTCTTTAGCCTAAATTTCAAATCTGTCATAATTCATTACCTGAGGAAATACACAGTCCTACCATCTAATTGACATTTTACCTTCAAGGTGATTTGAAGGGGTTGATAAAAGATAAAACCACTAGTTTCCATGTTTTAGGTGTGTGTGTGGGGGGATGAATCAGGAGCTTGGGATGAACATACACACACTACTATATATTAGATAACCAACAAGGACCTACTGTATAGCACAGGGAACTCTAATCAATATTCTGTGATAACCTATATGGGAAAATAATCTGAAAAAGAATGAACATATGTATAACTGAATCACTTTGCTGTACACCTGAAATGAACACAACATTGTAAATTAACTACACACCAATAAAAAAAATTTTTAAAAACCCACTAGTTTCCATTATCTACTTTCTCCTCAATATTTTCTATTATATTCTGTAATACTTACAACCATATGTGAAGAAAACATTATTTTCATGCTTCATTTCAGAGAAAGAAATGGAATCATAGAGCTGAAGTAACTTCCTTAAAGTAACAGAGCTAGTGTTAAAGCAAGAATGGCAACCCAAGATTGTTGTAAACCTTTTCTATTCTAGAGCCTGGGGAAAAAGTAATGTCAGAAAGCTAAGCTGATTTGGCTATTACCTGAAGTGCTAAATAAATTTATATTAACTCATAATTCTGTGAAGGCATTTTATGGAAATCTA
The DNA here is from genome assembly GCF_003031525.2 of Neophocaena asiaeorientalis asiaeorientalis. Classification (NCBI taxonomy): domain Eukaryota; kingdom Metazoa; phylum Chordata; class Mammalia; order Artiodactyla; family Phocoenidae; genus Neophocaena; species Neophocaena asiaeorientalis. The sequence continues at coordinate 9,405,007 of NW_020175039.1, forward strand.
AAGTAATATTCTAGTATATTGCATTCTGATGGCCTAGGCTTTGTATCTCATAGAAAATTTAAAGCAACTATATGATTAGGTTGTTTTTACTCAGACTTTCTCCATCACACTTTTTCTTTCTTACTCTCTTAATCTGGCATCCCAACTTATATCAAATGGGCTTTTGATAAAAGCTAAGAGACAATTTGAGATTTAGGGCCCTGATGAATACTTGGGGTTAAAGTTACAAGACACAAATGATTTAGATGTGTACATGAGGCATAAAAATGACAAAGTTGACACTGCAATTTTTTTTTTTAAATAGAATTTGACTTGTCAATAGATGGAGTATTAGTTCAGGAACTGTTCAGTTTCAAGTTGAAAGAAAACTCAAAGTGGCAAAGAAAAAATAAGAATATAGATTTACAACTCAGAAATACAAGTAGACTGAAATCAGAAATAGTTAGACCAAGAGGTTGGAATGATGTTATAAGAGTGTCATCCCTCACTGTCTTTCAATTCTGCTTTCTGCAGTGTGGATTTACTCTCAGGCAGGCTCTGTCTACTTGGTAGTCCCAACAGGTTCAGAGCCTCCCAAACTTAATATCCATGGCAAGAGTACCTTTATTGCTCAGCAGTTTCATGCTGGGTAAAAATATCCCACATTGTCAAGCTGGGATCATGTGCTTATCCCTGGATCAATTACTATGGCTGGCAAGTGGAAAGGTGTGATGGACAAAGCCAGGACTGACTGCCCACTACAAAAGCTGAGAGTGTACAAGAGTTACCCAAAGGAAGATCAAAATGCTGTTATTTAAGAGAAATGAACACTTTGCAGGAAAAAAGAAAAACCCAAAACCCAAAAAACTACAACCTACTTTGGATAGTCATTCCACATATGCAAAGCCAGAGTCAATTTTTGCGTTAGAGAAGAAAACAAAAACAAGCCACCTTCTAGGCCACTGAAACAGTGCTTTACTTTCCCACTGTTTTTCCATTTGGCAATCCATCTCATTCTATAATCTTGCCTCCTAAAAGACTCCAGTGTGAATAAATTACATCTGACTTCACTAAGAAATCAGCACAGTTATTTTGTTAAACAGATTGCCAATGTTTGGAGTCCCTTGATTTACAGTCAGACTTTCAAATGCAGAAAAATCCCAAGGAAAATTGCAAGGAAGGTGGGGGTGAAATGGGAATTACAGTTGCAAAGGAAAAGAAAGAGCTGAACACCTATGTAACAAGCAATGTGTTTTAGAAAGTGGAAAATATCCCCTAAACTCAAGCCTCCTTTGCACTGACTAGATATTCTGATTATTAATATCGGAGTTCCATTCATATACCAGATTATAACCTCCAAAAGAAATGCCAACCCAGAAAGTCACACTGAATTTCCTTTAAGTTAAAGAATAAAACTGTTATAATCTCTATAGTTAGAAACATATGTCATAGTTTTTAAAGAGCTTTCCTAATAATCTCAGTATTTGCAGGAAAGAAAATAACTTAAGAAAACTGTCTTTTCAAGGGCTCTTCTATCTAGGTTGATATATTTTAAGTTTCAGTTAACAATCTTGCACATGTTCAAAAGAGCTTGATGTGATTTACAAGGAGTTCTGAACACTAAAAAGTTTAATATTTCAGCTATCTCTAAAATAGAGACCATTTTCAGAAAAAAAGGCTAAAAATATATACAGCCAAATAGATAAAGGTTATTTTGAGAAGTCATTATCTTGAGAAAATGTACTCTTTTTGTTGTAGTCAGTATTTACACTAAAAAAAATCATTCTTTGGGAATTGTTTCAGAATAAAATAGATGAAAATGCAAGGGGAGGGTATTGATGAAACAAAATTGACAAAAATCTTATAGTCATTGGGTAAATGGTGTTCATTATACTATTTTCTCCACTATTATGTTTGGAAAATAAAAATTGAGTTTAAGGAATATTAGACATATAATAATGTCAGCATTACTGTGTAGTCATTTCTTACATTTAAAACTAAAAATATGTTTGATTGTCATCAGGGAACACCAGTGTTCTAGAACTAGGTATATATACAATGTGTCTAAGTAATTATGTTACCACCTATAGAGAGCCAGATAGTGATAACTGAAGTTACCAAATATAATGTGTTAGAAAAACAAAATTGAAACCAAGATGAGATTAATAGATCAATGTAATTGTAATTTGAAAAATAAAATACGTATTACTTAGGATGATCTTATCCTAAGTGCTAAAAAGTAGTTGCTTTCAATGTCTTTTTAAAGTCCTTAACTCTGTACATAATTCTGAATTAGCATTCCAAAGTGTCTTCTCGACATACAGATGGCCAAGAAGCACATGAAAAGCTGCTCAACATCACTAATCATTAGAGAAATGCAAATCAAAAGTACAATGGGGTATCACCTCACACCAGTTAGAATGGGCATCATCAGAAAATCTACAAACAACAAATGCTGGAGAAGGTGTGGAGAAAAGGGAACCCTCTTGCACTGTTGGTGGGAATGTAAATTGATACAGCCACTATGGAGAACAGTATGGAGGTTCCTTAAAAAACTAAAAATAGAATTACCATATGACCCAGCGGTCCCACTACTGGGCATATACCCAGAGAAAACCACAATTCAAAAAGACACATGCACCCCAGTGTTCACTGCAGCACTGCTTACAATAGCCAGGACATGGAAGCAACCTAAATGCCCATCGACAGATGAATGGATAAAGAAGATGTGGTACATATATACAGTGGAATATTACTCAGCCATAAAAAGGAAAGAAATTGGGTAATTTTTAGAGACGTGGATGGATCTAGAGACTGTCATACAGAGTGAAGTAAGTCAGAAAGAGAAAAACAAATATCATACATTAAAGCATATATGTGGAACCTAGAAAAATGGTACAGATGAACTGGTTCACAGGGCAGAAACAGAGACACAGATGCAGAGAACAAACGTATGGACACCAAAGGAGGAAAGTGGTGGTGGTGGGGTGGTGGGATGAATTGGGTGATTGGGATTGACATATATACACTGATGTGTGTAAAATGGATAACTAATAAGAACCTGCTGTATAAAAAAATTAAAATTAAAAAATTTTTAAAAAGTGTCTTCTCTACATTGTGAACCATACCATATAATTTTAAATATTTAAGGTTTTAAAATTAAATACTAAGATTTGTATATACTAGGAAGCAGTTATTTAGCCAAAGAATTGATAGTAATAAGCTATGCTGATACTGAAAATAATCACAGCTCAAACTCAAAAATTCGAATCTTGAAATCATTACTATATACCTCCAATTGGACTTAAAAAAAAAAACAGTTGCCCGTGTAGATGTAGCTTATATCATAGACACTAAAATAATACAAAGATTTTTGTTAAAAAAGCACTATCCATCATAACCAGAAAGCAGATTGAAAATACAGAATGAATTTCCTGGCACACACTCTATGAACTGGCCAATGGTAGTACCCAAATACACCAGATAATTGTTCCACCATCTGCTTCACATTGATTACATAGTCCTGATGGTACATTTTCTATGACTGTGAGAGATTCCATTTAAAAAATTAAACATGATTTGGACTTTCTAAATTAGGAGTCTCTTCAAAATAGCATAAAAACTGGTTTCAGAGCAAATCTAAAGCTTTGATATGGTTCTCTTTTCTAGGAATTAACATCTTTAATATTTCTCATGTATAACATCTTCCTTGTTTCTTTTTAGCTTCATGTTAATAGCGTTGTAAAGCATGAGAGGTTTCTAGTTTTTAATCAAGTGCAAACATGCCTCTGAAGATGTACGGGGTCCTGTTTAATCCTGCACATAAAACACATGCACACTTTCACTTAAATGATCCTAACTGATATGAATGGCAACTTATTTTACTAGATAACTATTTTACAATTTTGGCAAAAAATGTTTATAAAAAGTATTTTATTCTATTCCTAAACCTGAAAGTACAAATCCTCATTTATTATAACTTACTCCAATAAATACCTTACCTTTCATGTCTATTATTTAGTGAACTAGTCAAAGAGAAGAAAGTAACTTTTTTTTTTTTTAACACAGCCCTAGATATTCTTGAACAAAGCTTTTCCAACTGGTGACAGAAAGGAGATGGCAAGACAAAGTCAATCAAATCTTACATATTTCCTTCAGGGGCTGACAGCCAAAGAGCAGGACATAATTGTAGGAAAACTCATTCAACCAAGAAAAGGGATAAGCTACCAGGAAGTCATCTATGATTCATGAACATATCTTTAATCTAATTTCAAGAAGAGAGATTGAAAGGCTGCTTCCATATGAGATATTTGCATTTTAAATTAATTTTGATTTTTTTTTTTTTTTTTTTTTTTTTTTGCTGTACGAAAGCCTCTCACTGTTGTGGCCTCTTCCGTTGCGGAGCACAGGCTCCGGACGCACAGGCTCAGCGGCCATGGCTCACGGGCCTAGCCGCTCTGCAGCATGTGGGATCTTCCCGGACCGGGCCACGAACCCGTGTCCCCTGCATCGGCAGGCGGACTCCCAACCACCGCGCCACCAGGGAAACCCCAAATTTTGATATTTATTGAGGGAATATGACATGGTTAAAGAAATCAAGTTCTATAGGCTTATAATAAACAATAATACTTTTCTGCCCTAACTCCTTTCACATCACCTGGGCCCCTTCCCCAAAGTGCCTATTTTAAATCCTTCTAGCTGCTGCTTTTGAAATTTGCCATCATATTGGACAATCCTTTGTGCCACTGCTATTTTTCAATGTATCAATTTCAGACATTTTCCATGGAATTCCTATTAGGGAGAATATTAGACTTTTATATAATTACACTCAGTTCTCATCTCTCCATCCTTCCAACTAGTTGAGATCACAATTCTAGGTTCAGTATTAACAAATTCAGTTAATACTTAGTTCAGTTACATTATTATGACATCTATCCTTATCATTCACTGCTGACTCAGTTAGGATGCTCTGATTATATATCCCTTGCTGCACAAACTTACTTCCCAGATTTTTTTTTTCCTTTCTGGGTTGGTTTCTATGTACCTATCACTAATCACTCCTAAGCTCTTCTCTATAACTATAGAACTTCTTTCAGTACTATTCCTTGCATGGTCAAACACATCAAGTTTATTTTTGGATTCTTTTTTCCTGGAGACCATACCTCGAAAACAAGAGCTTCGTTGGTTGCATAGGAAAAGTCTATCTGGGGGTTCCTAAGAAAAGGTATATGTGTGGATAAAATTCTAAGTGGGAGGCAAACTGACATTTTCATTGTGTGTAATGAAAATTATCCCCTCATGTCACTATCTGTAGGCATTTTCTTTGGGTTCTATTCACTTCTTCCAGCAAGGAATACTGCATGGTGGCCTGTGTTCCAGGAGCTGAATGAGGGGAAGGGTGGAGAGAATGTTGTTGGTCAAAATCCATGTTTTGTATTTACATTCTGTGTTTTGTGTTTCTGAGTCCAGAGCCCTTTCTGATTCAATTTTTCTGGAGAACAAACCTTTCCTTTGAGAATTGTGGTTGAAGGGAGAATGCTTGGTTGAATAGGGTGGGAGAGAAGATCTCAGGTTTAAACTGCTCTTTATTTATATTAATATAACCATGTCAGCTCCATGCCTCTTCCCTAAATTCTTTGTAGCAGGTGACATCAGTTCCAGAATCATTAGGGAGCTCTGTTGTGTAAATTAGCACATCATCTTAAAGTTTTCCTTTATAGGCACTTGGGTCCCTGCATCCTCTACTTTGCTAAGTCAGTTATCACTCCTCTACCTTCTCCTACTGACATCTCTAGCCCATTACAGTATTCTCTTCATTTTCTGTCTTTGTGTATTTATACCCATGTCCTTCTTTACTGTCATTGTAGTGGTGTCCTGGCATTTAATTCACTATATTTAATGCATTCTTCAGTGTGATATTTACATTTTGGTGAATAAAAAGTGGTGCCAATTTTCCCATATGTATTCTATTCAATAAATTAGGTAATCTAAGCTTTAAGTATATACTTTAAAAATTATTCCACAAGATCTTAAATATGAATTTGAATGAAAAAGATGAATCCCTCCTAGTATTTCTGTTTCTCCTTACTTGGCCTTCACTCTCCACAGGTATTTTACATGTACTAGCTTATTTATTCCTCAAAATCATCCTAATGGTTAATACAATATTACAGAAGAAATTAAACTCAAAGAGCTTCAGGAAATTGCCTTGTGTCATACAGCCAGTAAGTAGTAGGGCAAGAATGACCATGCCAAAAGTATGGGTACTTGCATGGAATCACAAAAGACCCTGAATAGCCAAAACCACCCTGAGAAAGAATAACAAAGCTGGAGGCATCACACTTCCTGATTTAAAACTGTATTATAAAGCTATAGCAATCAAAAAGGTATGGTATTGGCATAAAAAGAGACACAAAGATCAACAAAACAGAATTGAGAGCCCAGAAATAAATAATAAACACATATATGGCCAATTAATTTATGACAAAGGAGCCAAGTATACACAATGAGGAAAGGATAGTCTCTTCAGTAAATCGATGTTGGGAAAACTGGATAGCCCATGCAAAAGAATGAAACTGGGCCCTTATCTTATATCATGCACAAAAACCAATCCAAAATGGTTTAAAGACTTGAGCATAAGACCTGAAACAATAACACTGCTAGAAGAAAACGTACAGGGTAAAGTCCTTGATACTGTTCTTGGCAGTGAATTTTGGAGTTGACATCAAAAGTGTAAGCAACAAAAACAAACAAGCAAACAAACCAAAAAGCAACAAAACCTACCTCAGGAGGCAAAAGACCTGTACTGGGAAAACTATAAAACACTGATGAAAGAAACTGAAGATGACACAAATGGATGTAAAGATATACTGTGTTCTTGGATTGGAAGAGTTAATATTGTTAAAATGACCATATCACCCAAGGCAATCTACAGATTCAATGCAATCCCTATCAAAATTATCAAAATACCAATGGCATTTTTCACAGAAGTAGAATAATTTTAAATTTGTATAGAAACACAAAAGACTCCAAATAGCCAAAATAATCCTAAGAAAGAAGAACAGAGCTAGAGGAATCATGTTCCCTGCCTTCAGACCATGTTAGAAAGGCACAGTATTCAAAACAGAATGATACTGGCACAAAAACAGACATATAGATCAATGGACAGAATAGAGCACCCAGAAATAAACCCACACACTTATGGTCAGTTAATCTATGACAAAAGAGGCAAGAATAGTCAATGGAGAAAAGACAGTCTCTTTAATAAGTGGTACTGGGAAAACTGGACAATTACATGCAAAAGAGTGACATTAGAACATTCCCTAACACCATATACAAAAATAACCTCAAAATGGATTAAAGACCTAAATGTAAGAGGGAAAACCATAAAACTCCTAGAGGAAAATGTAGGCAGAACACTCTTTGACATAAATCATAGCAATTTTTAAAAAATCTGTTTCATAAAGCAAAAATAAACAAATGGGACTTTAAACTTAAAAGCTTTTGCACAGTAAAAGAAACCATGGACAAAATGAAAAGACAACCTACTGAATGGGAGAAAATATTTACAAATAATATGACAAATAAGAGATTAATATCCAAAATATATAAACGGCTCATACAACTCAACATCAAAAAAACAAACAACCCAATTAAAAAATGGGCAGAAGACCTGAATAGACATTCTTCCAAAGAGGACATGCAGATGACCAACAGGCACAAGAAAAGATGCTCAACACTGCTAATCATCAGAGAATGCAAATCAAAGCACAATGAGATATCATCTCACACCTGTCAGAATGACTGTCATCAAAGAGTCTACAAATAACAAATGTTGGCGAGGATATGGAGAAAAGGGAGCCCCATACAGTGCGGGTGGGAATGTAAGCTGGTGCAACCATGGTGGAAAACAATATGGAGGTTTCTCAAAAAAACTAATAATAGAACTACCATATTCCTCTCCTGGGTATATATTTGAAAAAAAACCCCAAAATATTAATTTAAAAAGATATATGACCCCAATGTTCACAGCAACATTATTTACAATTGCCAAGATATGAAAACAACCTAAGTGTCCATCAACAGGTTAAGGAAGATGTGGGATGTATATATATATATATATATATATATATATATATATGTAAATATATATATATACACACATATACACTCTTTATATATATATGGTATATATAGTATATATATGGTATTATATATATAGATGTGGTGTGTGTGTATATATACATACAATGAAGTATTACTCAGCTGTAAAAAAAAATGAAATTTTGCTATTTGTAGCAACATGGATGGACTTGGAGTGTATTATGCTAAATGAAATAAGACAGAGAAAGACAAATGCTGTATGATATCATGTATGTGGAATCTAAAAAATAAAACAAACTAGCAAATATAATAAGAAAGAAACAGACTCATAGAACAAATTAGTGGTTACCAGTCAGAAAAGGGGAGGGGCAACATAGGAGTGGGGATCAAGAGGTACTAACTAATATGTATAAAATAAGCTACAAGGATATATTGTACAATACTGGGAATATAGCCAATATTTTATAACAGCTATAAATGAATTATAACCTTTAAGAATTGTGAATCACTATATTATACACCTGTAACTTAGGTAATATTGTACATCAGCTATACTTCAAAAAAAGATGAAAAAGAAAACCAAGTGGCAGTACTTCAAACTAAAATTCTTCTGCACAGCAAAAAAAAAAAAACCATCAACAAAATGAAAAGGCAACCTACTAAATCAGAGAAAATATTTGAAAATCATACCTGATAAGGAGTTAATATCCAAAACACATAACAAACTCATACAGTTCAATAGCAGAAAAAACAATCCGATTAAAAATGGGCAGAAGATCTCAATAGACATTTTTCCAAAGAAGAGGTACAGATGGCCAGCAGGTACGTGAAAATGTGCTTAACATCACCAGTCATCAGGGATATGCAAGTCAAAACCACAAGGAGATATCACCTCATACCTACTAGAATGGCTATTATAAAAAAGACAAGAAATAACAAGGGTTGGTGAGATCATTGGGGAAAGGGAACTCTTCTGCACTGTTGGTGGGAATTTAAATTGGTGCAGCCACTATGGAAAACTGTATGGAGCTTCCTCAAAAAATAAAAATGGAATGACCACATGAGCCAGCAATTCCCCTTCTGGGTATTTATCCAAAGGAAACAAAACACTAACTTGAAAAGATACAATGTTCATTGCAGCATTATTTACATTAGTCAAGAATGGAAGCAATGTAAGCATCCATCAATGTATAAATAGGTAAAGAAATGATATATAAATGGTATATAGGTACAGTGGAATATTATTCAGTCATAGAAAAGAAGGAAATCTTGCCATTTGTGACAACATGGATGGACCTTGAGAGCACTACTCTAGGTGAAATAAGTCAAAGAATGACCAATACTCTACTATTTCACTTATGTGCGGAATCTAAAAAAAAGAAAAAACAACCCCAAAACAAAAAACAAAACATGAACTCATAGATACAGAGTACAGATTGTGGCTGCCAGAGGCAAGGGTTGGGAAGCAGGCAAAAGGTACAAACTTTCAGTTATAAGATTAATGAATTCTGAGGACGTAATGTACAGCATGGTGACTATAGTTAACAATACTGACTGTACATTTAAAAGTTGCTAAGAAAGGAGCTTTTACAAGTTTTCATCACATGAAAAAAAATCTGTAACCATATGAGGTAATGGGTGTTAATGATTACTACCAGAAATTTAGTTAACTAAATTTCTGGTAGTAATCATTTCCCAATATATACATATACCAAATCATGTTGTACACCTTAAACTAATACAATGTTGTCAATTATATCCCAAAACTGGAGAAAAATAAAATTTAAATATAGAAATTCTTAGGCCAAAAAAATGAAGTTTGGGTCCAAGATCTCTCCTCTTAACCATATGCATATGCCTGTTTAAATACAGGTCATGGTTTTGTGATCTTTAATATGATAATACTTACCTCTACAGCCCTTAAGAGCTCCCAAGAACCATCATGTCTAAAGCTACAGATATACCTAATCAAGTGCCCTCCTCAGCTAATGATCATTAGCTCTGAAACATCTCTGGGCTTTGCTCTGCACTTCCTTTAAGCTTCTTTTCTCATGGAACATTCCTTAACTATGCTTGTTAGTTTCACATGCGAACTTGTCTCTTTTGCCTCTTATTCATTGGCAGCTCAATTTTGGACCATGATTTGGAGTCTGATCTGGCTCTCCATTGGAACTGTGCTTCTGGTAATTCTTCCCTGGGCTCCACGTACTCCATCTAGTTGAATATGAGCCACATGACCAACACTCCCCTCTGGAATCAATGTTGCATTCCCTGACTACCACCTGCCTCTCTCATCTCATTGAGGAGGGGACTGACAGTGTTCTACTGTCTTTCTAATTGGGTGGTACTGGATTTTAACTGCCCCTTCGAATTATATTTTTAGTGATATTTAATTCAGCATTCATAATATGACCGTTTTTAACCAATTTATACTCAAAGTGAGCCTGAGATAAAACGGGAGCTGGGTGGTGTAGAAGAATAGTCACTTGTTTGGCTATCCAGGAAGCCAAGTTTAATTTTAGCCTTGAGAGAATTTGAAATCATTATAATTAGATGAGTATTAAAGCCCACAAGTGAAAAGGACTCTTTTTTTTTTTTAAAGCACACCCATTCATTTAGCATCAATTCACGACTGGCAGTTCATTCTCCCAAATGCTTTATCACTGAGCATGCATACAGAGTTATCTGGAGGAGTTCAAGTAACTTGGAAATAGGTCATTGCTGGGGATGTGATATAGACACTATATTTAACTGGAATCTCTATAGAAATGTATAAAACGTGTATGCATTTGTAGAGAGGAAGATTATATTGTTTCACGTATCTTATTTGTGATGCACAATAATGGGACGGTTGGTTTAGAATGATTGTAGGGTACACCCTGCACATGGTGCTGGGCATCAGTACAGATGTTGGGTAATAACCACTCCTGAGCTTGGGCTCCAAGGTTAATTTGAAGTGCACTCCAGAAAAATAGGCGCTTATTTCACAGTTGCTTTAAAATGCTACGTAAGTTCTGTTTCAGTCCACACTAATGCCCTGATTGAAGAATGTCAGTAATATGATGATCTGAGTATCTTGAGAAACAGATGAGAAAATATGACTGGCAGTTTAGTCTTCTAGCCCTGCAATTCTAGAACTAAAAGGTGTTTTTGTAATTTAGAAGAAAACAGTTTCAAAAATGGGCTTTGGAATTTCCAGTAGAAAATGAAAGCAAGGTCTCTTAACATAAGCGTGTTATTGTCAACAGTGGCATCTCTATTAAGCTTGTTCCCTTACTTAAACACTCCTATTACTGTCATCTCTCAGATGTGTCATACCCACTGTCCTGACAGTACAAACATTCCACTGTAAAGTCTGTCAAAGAGGCCAGTTGATTTCCTACATCTTCCAACACATGCTGCTCTTTAATATCAGCCTGTCAGAACACCTAAGAGAAAGGCATCAGCTTACACGCTTGGAGCTGAGGCTACGACTACCATCACACACACTGTAATCGTTAGCCTTTCCCTGCTATAAAATTCTGCCCTTTGGAACCACAGAATCTGTTGCTGGAAAATGCTATTGGCATAAATCTGTCATGCAAATTAGGTTGCATACATCTCGGTGGAACTAGTTATTTCAAAAAAACATTTTTTTTCCTGGTGTGAATCTGCTTTAATTTCTTTAATGATAAGTTGTTTTCAGATGTATATTGGATTTTCCTCTGCCACAATCAAGTGATTCCTGCATAGAAGTCAAGAAAAATATTTTTGGCTTGACTTGTCTTGATTATATTCTATTCTTGTGGGATATGTACACCCTTGCATTCATCTTAAGTTTGTCTTATCTAGGGAGGAATATTCCTTTTGGTTTGAAAAATGTGATTAGGTAATTTCAGGGTGACATACTGGACAGTCTTTCATTTCCAAAAGATGGTTTTCTTAGCACCCCATGGGGAGGTCATTGAGCTTTTATATTCTCTCTTTTTATCTGGTTCTCTTGTGGGATGTGTTTATGGGAGGCCTGGGGAAAGTCTATTAATATAAGGGATGTTCTCATAAAAGAATGTAGCTAATTTTATAACAAATACAACAGAACGTCTAAAATCAGTACACATGGTATATTCATGTAGTCACCTTGGGAGGATGTGGACTTATCCCAAAGACCTTTTTTGGAATGCCTTCACAGTGTACAGCAGCACATGCTTTTATCCCTACTCAGTAAAGTTTATTTTAGTATTTGAAATTAAAAAGTCATACATTATCACCATAATAATGAACAGAAGTATCTAAAATAAAAATGATGACCACACACTTACCCCAACAACTTACTTTAACCCCTGGCTTAACTCCCCCTTGATGAAGCTAATTTTAGTATCTTGGTTTATAATCATTCCACAGTTATCGTCTGCTCATAAAACATATACAGTATATATATGGATTTAATTTTTAAGGAGAATATATAGATTATATATATTCTTTAACTCGTTCTTTTCCCTTTAGCAATATATTGTGGGTATGGGCAGGTTTACCATGAAATAAATGAACTATGAACTTTAGGGTCCCTTACTTTCCTGGGTCCTTTCCAAGGCCCTGAAAGGGGGAGATCCTAACAATTTTTTAAAATTATATTTTTGTATTTTTTATTTCTGAAGGAGGCCCTTGACCTTTTAATGTACCAGGCTCTGCAAAATCTGGATCTATTTCTGAGCTTGGACATCTTTCTAGGCCAGTAGATCTGGTGTATGTATATCCTTTTTGTTCTAGTATTCTCATGAATGTGCATCTTTCCAACAGAAGAGAATTGTCAAATATACAAATACATACAAGGATTACTGTAACATTTTTAAGATATTAAAAATAGGACAATCTGGATCTTCTCATCACTTGGGGAGAAGTTAAAAAGTTATGGGACAACCATACTTGGAATATGTGTGGCTTTGCATTTTCTAAAGTGATGGCAAATTGTTGGTTTCTAAGGATAGATTTGACTTTTGGAAGCAATCAAAAGGTATTCAGAGTCTTGTGAAAGAAGAGGAGACACTGGAATAGTATTACCTTCGGTTAAACCAAATTAGAACATGACTGCAAAGTCATGGGATTATTTATTTGGCCAAATCCTCCCCTCAACAGCAGTGCATTGAGAACCTGCTTTGTTTCAGGTATTCAGGTGGTTAAAACAGGGCCCCAGTTTTAAAAGTGGAAACACTTGCATGATAATCCCCGTTTAATGCAGAGTGTCAGATAGCAGGCACTCAATGAGTCTTTGTGAAAAGAATAAGCAAGTAAGAGATAAGATTTGTGGTTACAGAAAGGGGGGTGTTGTGGTGAGGGGAAATAAATGAAAGTCGTCAAAAGGTACCAACTTCCAGATATAAGTACTAGGGATGTAATGTACACATGTTAACTATAGTTATGATTGTTTTGTGGCATGTCTGGAACTTGTTTAGAAAGTACATCCTAAGAATTCTTATCACAAGGAGAGAAACTTTTCCTTTCTTTCTTAATCTATATGAGATGATGGATGTCAACTAAATTTATTGTGGTAATCCTTTCATATACTGTAAGTCAAGTCATTATGGTGTATACCTTAAATTTATACAGTGCTGTAGGCCAATTTTATCTCAGCAAAACTGGAAGAAAAAGAATAAGCAAGTGAATCAATAAGATGCTATAATGGTATAGTGTATATGGCATTATAAGAACACAAAAGAAGGAGAGATGTTAATAACTTAAGGGTGTCAGACAATGCTTGCTTCACAGAGGATATGATGTTTGAGCTTAATCTTTAAAGATAAAAAGAAACTGAAGGGAAAAAAAGAGTGAACAGCAAACATTTCGGTTAAAAGGAAGTAGTATATAAAAAGGCATAGATGTGTAAAATTTGACTTGTATTAATTGGGCTTGCAGTACAGGGTCTGTATATGATTAATAGAAGCTGGGATTGAAAAAGTTAGGTAGCTGCCCAAAGGCAAGTAGTTCTCCTCATTTCACATTCTTATACTGATTCCTTATTTTCATTCCTCAGTGGTCTTTGTTAGAACAAAATTTCTCTATTGGGTGAACTTTGTTTACCATACTTAGCTGACGCTTTCCTCTAATGTTCTTTAAAAAAATATTCACAGTTTTTCCCTTTCTGGAGCATGCTATGAGGTGTTTATTATCAAAGGTATATACAAGGTAAGAGCCAAGTTGAAATATTAATAGAAAATCAGGGTCATGAAAAAAGATAACACAAATGGCAACCAGAAAATTCAACACAGTGTCTTCGTTATTGAACTTCAGATTTGAATCTGTGCTTGCTGGTAACTGAGTCAAAAAATAAGTTCACAGTTTTAATAAAAAAAGATATAACTCTGAAAGTAATAATATTTGTGTCTCTTTATAAAGAATAATTCTTGGAGTCAGAATGTCTTGGTGGTAGTTACTTAAGCTCTCTGTTATAGCAAATGGAGATTTTATGTGGTTTAAATGAGATGCTAATAGGTAAGAAGTTTAGTATGTGTTAGGAGCTCATCTAAGTACTTTACATCTATTAGGTCATTTAAACCTCACGGTAACTCCAAAGTTGGGGACTGTTATCTTCTGCCCCATTTTACAAATGATGCACTGAGAAGTTAAATAAGTCTCCAAAGAGCATGTAACAGAGCCAGAATTTGAACCCCAGTTGGCCCTGTTCTGAAGCCAGGCTCTGAACTACAGGCCATGCTGCCCATCTGAAACAATGAAAGCCACCAGACAGTGCCTGGCACATCGTGAGTGCTTAATATCTAATGGCTCTTCGTGCTATGATAGAGGACATAACATTTTCAATCCCTATCTGAAAGCAAACGTAGTCACCTAAAGATGACTTCTTTTAGTTCGTCTCCCACATTACAGATTGAGGAAGCAACCATATGCTTTGGAAACCAGATCAGCAGATGGCTTGTTTGGCGACCTATTGCATAAATTGAAGAAATGAAAGAGGTTTCCTCCCTAGAAAACATGTTCTGTCACTGGCATGCAAGGACCGACCTTCTGTCTAGAGTGGGATGCAGGGTGTTTACCAGGAGGGCATCCAAGATACTTAAGACGTTTTTATATAAGTGAAATTGTGAGTGGAAAAGTAGAGATAGTGGTTGTGAGGAGGAAAATTAGTTAAATCTTCCTTTCTGTGAAACATGGCAGCACCCTGAAACCCAGCATGGTTTCCTGAGTGAAGATCACAGCAAGAAACAGAGGCAGAATGAGACGTACATTCATATTAATTGTCCCATTTAAATTCCATAACCTGGTGTGTCGCGAGATTACTTCTAGAGAACAAATGAGTGCTAATAAGTGCTGGTATTATTTAAATAGAAAAGGAGAATCCCACATATAAAATAAAAATTATTGGAAAATTTTAAAAATTGAAAATATTATAACAAATAAATTTCAGGTGGTAACTGTCATGCCTTGGTAAAGAACAGGTCCTTTCAGACAACTCAAATATCTTTGTATCCAAGATCAAAAGCAGAGACTTGGC
The DNA here is from genome assembly GCF_003031525.2 of Neophocaena asiaeorientalis asiaeorientalis. Classification (NCBI taxonomy): domain Eukaryota; kingdom Metazoa; phylum Chordata; class Mammalia; order Artiodactyla; family Phocoenidae; genus Neophocaena; species Neophocaena asiaeorientalis. The sequence goes on from NW_020175039.1 coordinate 9,420,572, forward strand.
TTTAAATTGAAATGATCTGGCATGGTCTTGGACAGGTTAGTAGCTCATATTCAAAGTAATGATACTATTTTAGAAGTCCTGGACCTAGTATCTTAAATATATATTAATCACCTGTAGGATAGAAGAAATATGTCAGTGATAACAGCCTAATGGGCAAAGTTGTTTTATCAACAGAGATTGATAGAGGGTTTGTCATGTGTGTGAATTTTTACAACATTCTCCACTCTTGTCTCCCAGCATCTTCTCTTCTCTCTCTCTAAACAAATCTCCACACAACAGTGAGTTTTAAGAAATCTAAATCTGATCATGTCACTCACTGCCGGTCCTTTGATGGATTCCCATTTGCCCTATGGTTTACATAATCTCCCTTCTGTTCAATTTTTATATCACCTGCCCCCACCTGTCTCCCACCTCCCAGCCTTAGATTCTCTCTGGTGGAATGTTCTTCCCTCCAAGCACCTCCTTTTCCTTATTAAATGAGTTCCCTTCTAGTTCTAGTCCAAAGGTCCCTCCTTTTGGGAGCCTCCTTGGATCTCTCGCCTATGTCTAGGACCTCTTATTATATGCCTCCACAGTACCTATTCCTCTTTCCTGCACCATGCAACATGTAACTACTTCAATTATTTGTGATAATAATGCCTGTCTTCCCCACTAGACTATGTATTGCCAAGGACAAACAATGTACACTGTGCTCAATAATAGGTTTACTGACTGAATGGAGTTTGTTGCTTAAGGGATAGGAGAGAGAAGGAAGGGTACTAAGGTAGGGTGGTGGCTTCAGCATGAGCAGAGGCACAGAGGTGGGGAGCACATGGCAAGCCTTTGGGTTGGTGACACTCAGTAATCCTTTATGAAAAGCCTTAGCAACAGTCGTGTTGAGAGAGGCAGAAGGACAAACAGGCTGATCTGATGGGGCCCTTTCTACTCTATGATTTTCTGTATCTGGCACATCTTTTTACAACTCTCAGAGGAAAAAGCCCAGTCTCTGGTTGCATATTGAATAACTGTTTGGACACAAAAAAGGGACATGAAGGCAACGTTCTTCATTTAGAAAAAGATGCTCTTATTCAATATGAGTAAGCACAGACCAATGTCATGCGCTTGATGGGTACTCAATAACTGAGCTATTGTTGCTGAGAGAGGATGATGCCAACTCAAAGAATCTCTCCGCCACTATTATCTTTTCAAACATACCCTCCTCCACGAGAGCGATTAAGTCTGAAGGCTATTACCTGCAATTGCAAAATCTGCTGCACAGAGCATCACCTGCCATGAGTTATAAAGGTACTTGTTACACCAATGTCGAGTCACTGGATAGGGAGCCACAAAATCTAAGGTTAGGTATGAAAAATGTAGGATCTGTCTTGCAACAAGTAGGTTTTGGTTTAGGGATACTGAGCATTTCTTCTCAGTGGAGTTATGTTAACAAAAAGCCATTTTGCAAGGATGAGTTATGCTTCTTTGCACATTTGTAATGGAATTTAGTTCTTAGTCAAACATGAATCAGGTTAGAGCCATTCCGTACTAATCAGATATTTTTGAGTATTTGATCTTTCTGGTCATTGGCATCATTCACATGGGTAAGCCACAAATATTTACTATTCACCACATGGCATTGACCCTGGCAATAGGAGGGACGGTCAATGATTCTGTTGCTGCAAAACCTGGTTAACAAATCACTGTGATATTTATTTTTCTTTTTCCAAATCTGCAGGGAAATAAATTTATGGATCACTTAACCTTTTGCCCAAGGAAAAAATCCAAGTCAGTTCTGAATTAATATTGCTCTGAGGATGCAAAGCGAGGTCTGGTTTTCAAAGCAAAGCTGAGGGTTAAGGCAACAGTCCAGGTAAGAGGTAGAACTGCTTGTCCTCACCTGATTTGAATGATTGCTCCAGCCCTAAGTATATTTGCATAGACATCTAATAGAATGCTTTTCCTTTGTTGTGCTTTGCTTTGTTCAGCTTGTATGAAGTAACAAACTGCCTACTATTTTGAATCAGAGTTCTCCAAGACCAGAAAGATGACAGTCACCTATGTCCCATTGGAGATGGCACAGATGCTGACACTCTTTCCTCACCTGAAGACCCCTGATCTGGCTTCACCCATAAAATCTGCCTGGACTCAACATCGGAAGGCGTGGAGAATGCATCAAAAATTTTGTAGATGGTTCAGATTTCTACATTACATTCCAAAGCTTGCCAAATATGCTGTAAATATGAGGTTCTAGGCTCCTATTCAAATAATAAAATCTCTTGGGCGATCTGAAAATATTTTACTCAAAATGAAAAATGTTGGCAGAAAAGAGGCAACCATCTTTGGGAATTATGCCTTCCCGTAGCTCACACTCAACGCATGAAGAACTTGCCTACGTGAAAGGGCATCATTGCTCTTTCATACTTGGAATAACTTTTCCAAAAGAAAAGCACCTCTTGATTTTGCTAGGTTACCAAAGATCTGGTTTGATGCAGGAACTCTTAGAAATTTAGCTTTGGCATGCATTTTCTTAATAGTAACTGGGAATTTTAAACTATTTAGAAATGGCAGCTGCTTTGCGCCTTCCTTTGAACGATCCCCTGCACACAATGAGCATTCTTTAAAACGTGATAATCAATACTTTGAAAGGTACTGCTTCTTAGAATTGTTGTCACTAAGCATACAAATTTTCTTGAAAAAAGAAAGTGTCATTCTACTTTCTCTTGCAAAGGGAAAAAGGGTATTTACAGACACAGCAGTACCAAGAATTCCCTTATGATCTGGAGGAAACTAGGAGTGATTATCCATCCCAGTGGATTCAGTAGCAAATAGGGACCCTTTTCTGCTTATTTACTGAAATTGCCTTAATAAATTCTCCGCTGGAGAGTAAGAACCAATTACACTAATGTAGATGTGGAACCAATAATTGACTTCACATCATGGAAAACATCCACTGAAAATGGTGATGCAAACAGTGGTGACCACGTTCAACTCACTGCTGTTGCCTGATATGTGCTGTGGTGTTTATCATTTCCACTCTGTGATTTCAAGTCACAGCTACCATGAAAAAATGTTTTGTGGATCCCGAGAGTCTCTGAGCCACCTCATGTTGGAAGTATGCTCTGTTTTAACTTTGTTATACACTAATCTATCTCTAAATTAGAAGTAAATTAAACAATGTATATGCCAGTAAATTATCTCTGGAAACTGACTCTAATAGGGTCTTTACTTTTTTTCATTACAAAATAAAAGAAACTTGGGTCCCATTCTGTTGCTCATTTTCTTCATATTAAAACTCTCACTCATTATTAACAGTTCTTGAACAATAAAGCAGAAGCAATCACACAGGACTACATAAAAGGCAATTTCAGTAGGGTTCAATAGAAGCATTTCTGAAAACTGTTTTAGGCATTTTCTTCAAGACTGCCAGGGACTAGAAATGCTTTTCAAACACTAACATTTTGCAAAGCCTGAAAATTCACGTGATGCTTATTGGGTAAAAAGATCTTTCGCTTCTACCCCATGAATGCCAATAGTGGAATCTGTGCTATTTTAAAGGTCGTCATTATAGGTCTGGGACTTAAGGATCTGCCTTGCTTAAGGCAAACCGTTCCGTAAATTTTGTTGGATGATGACATACATCCACTGTAAACACACTGTTTTATCATCTTGCTCTATCCTTGCCTTCCTCTCTGCTGACAAGACGTTTGCTAAGTTGACCATTCTTTCATTTATTTAGTCCTTCATTTAACAATAATGATTTTTTGTGGGTCAGGCACTGTACTTGGAACTGGAGATGCAGTGTTTTTAAGATGCAGTCTCTGCCCTTGTGAAATTCGGGGTCTGGACCATTCATACCCTGTTTCCCGGAGGCCTGGGCTCTCCTGAGCTGTATATATGGCTGGGGCAATTTGAGTGTTCTTTCTGAAAGGTCTCCAGAAACAGAAGGGTATCGAAGGGTAATGCTTTTCTATCTTTGGTGTGAATCCTCTGTAAATGCTTAGACCATGGTAGAGGAAGGATATGCCCACCCAGCAAGCCAAATTACCATAGTCAATCCTGATGAGCAATGTTATTGCCCTTAGGTTTCCCTTATTTTTAATTGGGGTGGAGCAGACAAAGGGGCCACGAAGCCACTATATCCATTCTAGCTTTCTTCTGGAACTAATCTAGAGGGACCTTCCCTCATCTCTATGTCTAGTTCTAACAAACTTGGGGAAAGTTTGATGCTCCTCAGATTTCTCAGCCTCTCTATAGGACATCAGGACCAGTTTGGGGATGAATCTTAAGTCATAAGGATGGTGTTAGGATGGGGCAACTCTATTCAGATATTCAACTCTGGGAGTGGCCCCTCAGAGTACAGAAGGAGGAACATGTGGACTTAGGAATCATACTGCCTCAAGGTTAATAACAGCTCTGACATTTACAAGCTTTGCAAGTTAGCTCTCAAATTTCCCCTTCTAGAAAACTGCAGGAAGCAATGCACTGAAGGTTGGAGATTAAATGAAATATCTTACAAATAAGTGTATATAGCTCAGTACATACCTTATCACTACCCAACTGTTATCCTTTCTGTATCCTTTTCTTCCCCCTGTATTACTTTGCCGGGCTACAGGGCTGGTTGCGTAGGAAGTGCCTCAGAATATCATATCAGATACTTGTACAACACATATGAAGACGCAGATTTCAATGCAGTAATGTATACAAAGGAATGTGTCCATTTCCAAAGGGAATGCACCCTTTTTAGGGATGATTCACAAGAGGCTATCTGGTGTCAATCGAATCCCGAGTTCAGCAACCTGCAGCAGATACGCCAGACGGTGGTGCGATGAGCCAAGGTGCTGGGCATGCTGCCATTCCCCAGGTGGAAAAAAGTCCAGAGTCACTGCCAGTCTGAGCCTGGCAGAATGAGTTGTGAGTTTTACTAACTGCTGCTGCCAACTGTCCTTACAGGGCAAGGGAAAACACGGCCAAGTAAAAGTTAGAGCTTGTTTCCTGGTCCTGGGACTGAGGGCACGGTATCCCTGGAACTTGTTTAAGTATTCTCATCCCTACACTTTCCTAATGACAGGATTTTGTGATATACTTTGTGGGGCATTGCAAGTATTCAATCTGCCTATGTTTTCCTCTTGGCCTTTTCTAATAGAATTCTGATTTCGTTCAGGCATCTGCCCTGTCACAGGTAGCCCTTAAGGGAAGCTCCAGGGATGGGCCCTGATTTGTCCAAGTCTATCAAGGTAGATAATTAGGAGAAGCCTGGCTTTTTACTGCTAAAAATCAACAAGGAAGCATTTAACTCCAATTGCTACTGGCAGTCTTCTCAAATTTATAAGGGAGAAGTCAACAGAACAGAAACACCTACAGAGCAGAGATCCAGGAATGAATTAAGTGGAATCACTGATGATATTACCGAGACAATGTACTCTGCCTCTTACCAGACTTCCTAATTTGCAAACCAGTGTACTTTCTTACTATTTAAACCAGTTTGGTTTGAAGTTCTTGCTATTCGAAGCCAAATTATCCCTAACTGATTTCCCTTTTATACTAGTTTCTTATTGCTGCTGTCACCATTACCACAACTTAATGGCTTAAAACACACAAATTCATTATTTTACAGTCTTAGAGACCAGAAGTCTGAAATGGGGCAGCAGAGCTGCATTCTTTCCAGAGGCTCTAGGGAAGAATCCACTTTCTTGCCTTTCTGGGCTCCTAGAGGCTGCCTGCATTCCTTGGCTTGGCTATGGCTCCACCTCTACTTTTGTCATCACATCTGCTTTTCTGTCTCTGATTCTCCTGCTTCCTCTTACTAGGACCTTTGTGATTATATTGGGTCCCCTGGATAAATCCATGATAACCCCCCATCTCAACAGTTCTAATTTAATCACATCTGCAAAGTCCCTTTTACCCTATAAGGTAACATAGCCTCAGATTCCAGGGATCAGAACACGCTATCTTTGGGGGGCCATTATTTTGCTTGCCCCACGTCCTTAACATAGCCACATGGCCCCATTCCTAAGTACTACTAAAATCACATTTTACATTTGAAAAATTTGTCATTCATGCATGTCAGTTAATCAACATGTATGGAATCCTAGCCCACGTGCTAGGCATCATGCTAAGCATCTCTCTTACAAAGATGAATGTCTTTGTTCCTTTTCAAAACAGGAAGACAGACAAGGAGTCAGGAGATCTTTTTAGAGAATGTTCAGTGCTGTAGGGAAAGCTGTGTGAACAGAGAAGGACCCTCAGTCTAACTGCTGAGTTAGGCTTGGTTTCGTTATAATAAAGTCTTTTTAATTGAAGATATAGAAGATTCACTACAACACAAGATTATCATCAAGAAAAATATCATTTTAAACTAATCAGTTTCCAATTTGGTTTTTATCATTTTGAACTATTTTTTTCCCCCAGATTTCTGCAGGTCTGGTTTCCTGAGGTCAAGCAGGCATAGTTTGAGAAAATGACTAAGAGGTCTGAGAAATGTGGTCTGGGTAAATTTGCACAATATATTTAAAAGCTAATTCATTTCATAATCTATTTATTGAAACAATGTTTGCTAAGTGACTAAGTTACCAAGGAGTATGCTGTATCCCAGAGGCAATTCAAAATTGATTAAGATATATCATGGTCTCTTGTATTCTAGTTAGAGATAGGTCAGGTATACAAATAACTAAAATACATTTAATATACCCTAGAATATTTAATTCTGCCACGAATTGCCCCATTATCAATTTCTATTTTGTTTTTCAGCATTTCCTCTCATTTTTTCCATTATTTTTTAATTCCTTCCTCTTTGTTATTTAAAAATTTTAAAACACAGGAAAACAAAAATCACCTATCATGCAACAGCTTTAAAAATAGCATATCTTAAAGAATCTAAGACACACAGATTGAAAGGTGAGCTGCTATTTTATGTGTCACTAAGAAAGAGAAGAACACTTCCAATTAAGCCGACACATTGTCAACTGAGAAACGATTCCCATTCGTGGAGATGTTAACTCGTGAAATTAGGAAAATCTCCCTTCTCCCTATCTCTCATTTCAGAGGTAACCACTATGCTTAGTTCAATACCAACTTTAGATACATAAGAAAAAAACCACAGGGGACATGATGTTGTATGATTCCATGGTTAAGAATCTACATGCCTAATACTTATAGATATATTGATAGACAACAAAGCATACCAGGGTTACTATTGCCTTTCTTCACTGTTTCCATATGTTTTTGTTTATATGAGGTGTGTGTGTGTGTGTGCGCGCACGCGTGTGTGTTGGTGGGGGGAAGTGTATAAATGTCAGCACGCATTCATGATATTCATGTGCTTGTGGAGAGTCTACTCAGTGTAGGTGGTAATGAAAAGCTATATTCTAGTCTCAGGTAATGAAGAGAGACTATGAAGACCAAGTTAAGGAAAAAATAAACAAGAGAAAAAACTGCCACATTTAGTAAGCTGGTTTTTGGCCACTGTTCCCTAACAAGTTTCTAGAAAACCAAAATAGCTCATTATGGAGATACTTCAACTCTTACGTTTTCTAACAATTTCACATATTTTCTTAGAAACCCAAACTCTTATTCATACTAGAAAACCGTTTAAAGTTCCGTTTCAAAATTAGTTAAGGTCTAGAAAAGCTAGAGAAAGGGTGTGAGCGGAGGCTGCTATCCTTCCCCTAAATCTTTAACGCTCAAGGGGCTGAAGATGTTAGTTCTACAGCTGATTAAAGGAGAAAAGCCCTGTTTTGACATGTTCTTGAAGACCCATATTTATACTAACGCAGTAACAGCATGCTTGAGGGCATTTTGATATTAAAAATCTTAAGAGCACAGTGTATCTTTCCATAATATACCAAGAATGGAGGTGACATGCAACTGTCACCTAACAGGATTTTGAGTCATGCAGACCTCGTCTCCATGTGCCAGGAAGGACACACACCAAAAATAAAAGACACAGTGCCCTAAGGAAAGAACTTAGATTTATTGAATGCTTACTGAGAACCACACATTGAGCTAAATGATTTTGTTTGTGGTGCTCTATTTAATTGAATGAGGCATGCATCTACTTCGAGGTAACTTTGGTACAGAAATCAAATATTCTATTTCACCTAATGATTAGCTTAGTAAATTACTCTAGTGTTTGGGGTCCCTGATTATTCAACACATTTGCTTTTGGGGTTGCAGGTGCAGGCTGCCTCTCCAGAGTTTTGTATTTTGAGAAATTTAGAGTTTTTCATGTTCTTTTTGTCTCCATTCTATTTGAGAAAAGAGTTTATGATACCAAATATTTTAGAAGAGAGAGTTTGTCAGGCAACAGGAGCTAGAGGAATAAGCTGGTAAGTGAGTTAAATGCTGGCGTATTTTTACTTCTGCTGAACATTCAGAGACGTTAGTTAGTGTTCTTATGCTGGTAGCCCCTCGAATTTCCTGTCCTGTTTAACGTATAATCAGATATATTTCATTGTAAGCATTGATTTTAACATCTATCAAATAGATTTTGGACAAATTTGCTTATTTGGGAATTGGATCTGAAGAAAATCATCCTGGATATTTTTAGAGTCATTCCAGATTCCCTCCCTGGCGTATTGCTGCCAAGCACACTTTTGGATGTTCACTTAAAACAATTAGCATAAAGGCTGTCTTTATCAGTTGCCCTTGAGGTAAAATCCAAATTCTATAGTGTACAATTCCAGGTAGGTTCTTGCAGGCTGGCCTCAATCTACCTCTAGCCATTGTTCTTTATGGACTTTGCATGCTTCTGTTTTAGCACTTTATCCTGCTACATTCTAATTTTGCCTGTTTTTGGCTCTCACTTGACAGACAAACTCAAGAATGAAAACCATGTCTGTTTTCCTTGCCTTCATATTCCTGGAACATGGTCAGTTTTGTGCACGTAGTGGGTGCTCAAAGGAATATTGCTAAGTGAAGGAACGATTTCACATTATTTCAACTGTAACTATGATTGATGGAACTACTGCCATGAGAAAATGAAATCTGAACAACTTCTATTCCATTCATCATTGGCAGGAGATAAAAAAGATGTACAGCAAAAATCAATTACTTTCTCCACCTCACCTCTTCACAAAAGAAGGCCCCTCCCTTCAAGTTTGCACTCCCATCAGCAAAGTCATCTGCCTGTCTCTGTCTCCCTCTCTCCAAATGACCTACCAGAACTTTTGAATTAGAAACTAAGGGCCATTGTTCTAGTGAAGTGGGGGCTTTACTCTGAGATTTCTCTATTCTTTCTTCTACACATTGATTAATAAGTTGAGCATTGCAAGTCATGGACTGCCTGCATAATAATTTAAGACATTTCCATTTTGAAAATTATTTGATATTGTTCTGAGAGGATGAGCTGCATTATAAAGTTTAACCATATAACATGTGGCTCTTGTAATCACTTTCGTTGCTTTATAGCCATGTCTCATATAATCAATAGTATCATGAGAGGAAATGTAATCCTATATTTTTACTTTGGCATATAGCATCTCCATATCCTCTTCATAATATCTGTTGGTGGTGAGAAAGTGCCGTTTTTTTAAAGGTATTATAAAATTGTCCAAACACATTCTTGGCATCATTAGTTTATTCTGAAAGCATTTTTTTCTGAAGCAATTATTTCTTTTTATTAAGAAAGTACCAGTCTGGAGGCATATTAACCTCACCAGAATTTCATAAATAAGGAAAACATATAATTTCATTACATTCTTTGATATACTCTGATTTTCTCATAGACTTGGAGTTACCTAGAATATTCATTATGAGTTTCCTTCCTTCTTGAGTATTGCTTTGTCATCCAGAGCATCAGAAAACGTAGGTAGCAGCATTTCCTGGTACATATATACATTTGAATATTTCAACCCAAATAAAAGTTTTATTTCTAATCTTAAAAAATATCAAGATGGGTAACAAAATATCATGGCATTTCTTGGGGCCAGGGAGGAAGTGATAACAAAGGAAGGGCTGAGATTTTTTACTACAGGTTGGCAAAAAAATGTTATAATTCCTTTACTCCTACTGTCTAGGAATTATGTCATTATAAAACACTCTCTTTGCCCTAAAACGTAAACTTCTTGGGACCAAGTCTCTGGAATCCGTGTAGTTCTCTCTAGATGAGTGGATAAACAACACAGGGAAAGCACTTATGGACAAGGCTTGACACCTACCTTTGCATCCTTAGCAAAAAATTGGCTTCTTTTTTTTCTGTTTGAAACAGCTCCCTAGGATATATTTCAAATGAGGTTAAACAGGAAAGTTACTTGTTTTTCACTCTTTTTCCTTCAAGCTCTTATGGTATCCTTGGTCATATGCAACTTGATTTTGTTTGTTTTTAGGAAAGGAAGTCTGATTTTTAAAAATTTTGAAGCTTAAATGATAGAGACTGGTGAGTTACACTGTTACGGTGCTTCAAAGAAAGCTGAGATCACTATTTGTCCCATCTGGCCGTGGAAAGGAAATAGTATAAACAGCCTGTAGTGCGTTCTACCTCTATCATAGAGATAAAGCATGCAACAGCATGGAATTTAGTTTTATACATAATTCTCTATCTTCAAACCTGGTACAAGAAGAATCGCTAATATCTGACTGCAGTATGAATCTTCTATATGGTATATCAGTTTTATTCAAAATAGGAAATATCTAATAGGAGAAACCTATGAGACTGAGATGTATCTCAAAGTTAAGAGAAGACAAGGGAAGGTCGAGTAATAAACTATACATAAGATATGCACACACACACACAGATCAGAATCTTCTACTCTTTGCAAGAAAATAAATTCACATAAACCAACGATATGAATTATAATGTTTTCAGGTTTAGCTGCCTTTACAGACAACCTCTAGCATAGAGCCTGGCACAGAAGAGCAAGTGCTAATGTACAACTGGTGCTGTTCAGTAATTGATTGGCTGTTGTTACATAGGAACAATGGACTTCCTCATAGAGGACTTCCATTAGGGTGACTTCACTGAAGAAGAGCCTTAGAGTTATCCTACATTCTGAAGGCTCCAGTCAGATATAGGGAATTACCCTAACAGTCTACCTTAGACTGTGAACTTGACAATGGCTCCATTAGAGTGACAGCCCTTCAGAGCTCTATAAAGACCCAGAACAACCATACTAGATGGCGGTTGACCTCCTGGAAGTTAAACATCCATCTACAAATAGGCCTGAGAGTGTCTAGGAGTTTGGGAGTATATAGAAAACTTGACTGAAATGTGACTTCACTTGTTCATCCTCACAACACAATCCTATTATTATAGTGTGTTCTAACACATGTTCTTGAGAAGCACAGCAGGTTAGATTTTCCAGGAAAACTGAATTCTTCAATAGAGATGAATGCATTTTAGGGTGAGCACTGCAGCTTTGTAATATGTGGAACAGCAAGGTAAGTGGAGGCATGTTGGAGACCGGATGCGGTTCAGGCATGGATGGGAAGTGGTCAAATAGCTTAAACATTTTGTTATGGTTTTTTGAAAAAACCACCATACTTAATGAGAAATGGGAAGAAACCTACCATTTCTTTATATAGTGTTAGTCCATTTGGAGAATTTTTATGGTAGAACTGAAGAAGAGCAATTAGTAAAGATATATATATACAAGATGAGTCAGAAAAAGAGAAGAAAAAGACAAAGAAGGGCAGGACTGTAGACCTCACAGGAAGGTATTATCAAGGAATAGGTTCTGGGCAATAATGTCAAGAGCTGCAGATATAAAAGCCAAGTGTTACAGTTTGCCAACCACGAGGACATTTTTAACATTGGAAAAAAAAAATTTCAACACTGAGGTGAGGGTGGAAATGTATATTCTATTCTTTTCTTTTTTAACATCTTTATTAGAGTATAATTGCTTTACAATGGTGTGTTAGTTTCTGCTTTATAACAAAGTGAATCAGTTATACATATACATATATCCCCATATCTCTTCCCTCTTGCATCTTCCTCCTTCCCACTCTCCCTATCCCACTCCTCTAGGTGGTCACAAAGCACTGAGCTGATCTCTCTGTGCTATGTGGCTGCTTCCCATTAGCTATCAGTTTTACATTTGGTAGTGTATATATGTTTATTTAAAAATTATTTTAATGGATGAAGTTGATTGGTAGAGTGGGAAAATGAGCCAGAGATGAGAGATTTATGATATCAGAGGAAAAAATAATTGCTAGAGTAGTGTCATCTCAGAGGAGGCAAAAAGTGATAAGATCAATATGATAGATGGAGGATTGGCCTTAGAAAGGAGTTACTTCTTCCCTGAGATAACAGAGACGACTATTTAGGGAAGTTTGGAAGAAAAATTGAAGGAGTTCACAACCCCATGATTTACATTCTCCTGATTTAAAACCAAAAAAACAAAAAACACAAAACATCAAAAACATGTTACATCTGTTGAGAATCAGGAGCCAGAAGTGGAGCATATGTCTTGGAAGCAAAATTGAAATAAATCATTGTAGAGAATGAGAAGAGTCAACCAAGGATCAATATTGAGATAAAGTTAAGAAGTGATAGTTTCTCTCTCTCTCTCTCTCTCACAGTGAAAAGTGAGGCAGAATCATTTATTGTCTGCTCTGAGCTAGGGTGTTTGCATCATGTAGCTTTCATAAAAACCATATAATGTGGTAAAAAGAATTATCTTCATTTTATAGATGAGGAACCCGAAGCTCTCAACATCACAAACCTAGTGGGTGGTAGAACAAGATTCTGGTCCAAGTTAAGATTTCAAAGCCTGTTTTTTTCTTCTCATACAACCTTTAAATTTAGATAGTCCTTAGGTTGACATAAGGTTGAAGATTGACAAGAGGTGTGGTAGAAGATAAAGGAACATAACAGGATTCAGGGTCCAGACAGTAGTAGGTGAAATAACTGATCATGGGGTTCTGTCCTGGAAGACAAGAAGTTAATTCCAAAATGGAGAAGGTGAACTACATGAGTATTAAGGACTTCTGGTGAAGATTCCTGATGCAGAACAGATTTTTTTTAAAAATTTAATTTATTTTTTTATACAGCAGGTTCTTATTAATTATCCTTTTTATACCTATTGGTGTATATATGTCAATCCCAACCTCCCAATTCATCCCACCACCAACCACCACCACCCCCCTACCCCGCTTTCCCCCCTTGGTGTCCATATATTTGTTCTCTACATCTGTGTCTCTTATTTCTGCCTTGCAAACCTGTTCATGATGCAGAACAGATTATGATGGAGTAGGGGTACTGGAGAATTGGAAAGCTAAGATACTTTAGGCAGAGATGGGAATTTCACAATTTACATTCCAAAGAAGTATAAGGATTTTAGCTCGTAACAAAAGTTCATGGTGTGGTCATGTGAACTGATTTCTAAAATGGCTTTGAGTTTTGCCACAGGAATACAAGGAATCAAAACTGAAGTTAATTAATTAGGTGGACTATCTTGAGATTTTCCTTGACCACAAACTAGAATATCAGAGGAGATATTATAATAGAAAAGTATGATAGGATCAGGAAGAAGAGAAGGGAAAATATGGGTTAGGAAGCAGGACGGAATGGGTTTGAAGGTGTCAGTAGAAAAGAACAAGGCATATTTAAACAGATGTGATAGTTTTAGAAAGAAAAATGTATCTAGGGAAGTCAAGAAAAAGTTATTTCAAAAATATGTTGATGATATGGGATTGATAAAAAACATTTTCATGAGATACTTATGTAACTAAAGGGAAGACTTAGTATGCTTTATAGAAATTCGAAGCTATGATGAGATTCCTGTCATTAGAAAGAACACTTTTCTGTCCACCAAATCCTCACAGAAGCTTTCAAAGTTTTTCACCATATGCTTACATCATTCCAGCCTCCAAGATATAAGTCGGAGAATGTGGGAAAAGGCTCCCATATTGTGAGAATGAGACTTATCATGGTAAGAGATGGAATTGATAGAATTAAAACATTTAGAATAAGTATCCAGTAACAGAATTTTCTGAAAACACAATTGAAGCTCCTTGACACAGCCAGATTATAGTCAGAAGACAGTATATCACATGGGAACAAGTATCAGGGAAAAAAGGGCTTGAGAGGCTTGGGAGTATATTTGTATGGGACAGCAGTACTATTTTGTCTACACAATAATAATAAAAAAAAAAGTTTGTTGGGAATAAAGGCATTATTTTATTTATATGCCTCAAGGTTTAGTCCACATTCCCTGAAGAAGATTCTTTGAGTTCAAACTTGTAATCATATAGCATAGAAACCTTTTCTGCTTTTTAAGTACTAGAAAGTCATTAATCTATTAGGCTAATTAGAGTCAGTTAGGTTGGATGTAGAGTTTCTTTAATTCCATGGAACTATTCCCTCAGGCCATACTAGTATATGGTTTTCAGTTCACATGAAGGACAATGAAAGCATGTTTACAGAGAACAAGCCAGTAAGCGCAGCTAACTCTGAGTTGTTTGCCTTGTGATAATCAATGTGAAGTTCACTGGCCACATGAACTGTTTAAGAAAGTTCCAAACTTTCTACTCTTGAATTCATTTGTTTTTAAGTTTAAAAATTTTTTTTTTTACCTAATTCTTAATCTTTTCTATATAACAGTATTAAGATATCATAGGTTAAATTTCCACATCTGGCATTTTAAGGCAAGACGAATTTAACTCTGCCAACTTTCCAACCCTGTCTCTACCGATCCCCAACAGAAACCTTCCGCTCTAGGCACACCAAAGAGGAACAGCTGGAGAATGGTTACGAGCAATAAAAGAAGGCTTTTCACCTTCCTTACCACTTCTGTTTAGTTGGGCTTGAGAATTTAAGGCTTTAAATCTCAGAAGAGTCTTTACAATAGACTTTGAAATATAACATGCTAGGAAAGACTGCTTGGGGGGAGCATTCACACTGACAAATGTGCTTTTCTGAACCGCACCGAACCATTTTGGTGCTCTATGTAACCTACTGACAAATGTGCTTTTCTGAACCGCACCGAACCTTTTGGTGCTCTATGTAAGCTAAGTTACAGCAGATGGCAGGAGCGGAGCAATTGGCATCTAATGCCATTACTTATCTTCTTGTGTTATCACCTTTTTCCCCAATGCTCTAATTATTTCCTTCCAATGACTGGAGACTCACTGAAGCATCAATCAAACCAAGCTTTGGTTAATTTTATGGTAACTCAAACATACTCAATGTTAAGTGATACAATGCACAAAATTTAACACCTATTCATTAAATTCCAAATTCCCTTGAGTCAGCTATTGGAATTTCCATTTATGGATCTTTGCGCTTACTTGCTCACTGTGTTTTCTTTATGTCATATGCGTACACACACACACACCCTTATATATAGATATTTGTTATGTATCACATATATCTGTATATATGTGATATGTGTGTGTGTGTGCTAGAGATACATATTATATTCATTAGGTAGACATGTACTAGAGATTTTATTAAATATTTTATATATATTTTATTATATAATAAAATCTCCAGCACATATCTATATACATACACACACATTTCATTTTATACTATGTTGGGTAGTTTTCCTCTGAGGAAATGTTTAAATACTTCTGATCTAGGTAATACTTTGAAAAAGTAGGTCATACCCAAACTATCACTCAGTAGTGGAAAAGCATTTTGATAGAAGCTATATACCTACTATCTGACCATAGTCACAATTTCAGTAATGCACAGGAAACACAGAGTAAAGGCCTTTAAAAGTTATCTGACAAATATAATTGTTCTGATGACTAGTCTCTTACATTTTTCCTAGGTATGCATTTATAGAATTCTTTTTCTTTCAGTTGTAAGGATAAATTTATTGGTGCTTTATCAAGGCTACTTAGAATTTGATAATAGAATGCATCAGACTGTCACTTTTAGAAAGAAACAGACCTTGAAGAGAGTGAAGAACTAGTTCTATATGACAGAATAATAAAGATGTCATCTCTCCCTATCATCTTGTTTTTCTTTTCTTTTTTCTTTTTTTGCAGTACGTGGGCCTCGCACTGTTGTGGCGTCTCCCGTTGCAGAGCACAGGCTCAGCGGCCATGGCTCACGGGCCCAGCCGCTCCATGGCATGTGTGATCCTCCCAGACCGGGTCGCGAACCTGTGTCCCCTGCATCGGCAGGTGGACTCTCAACCACTGCGCCACCAGAGAAGCCCTATCATCTTGTTTTTAATGTCATTTTTCACAGCAGGGAAAATCAATATATTTCAAAAGATATAAAGTATAGGAAATGGGCATCAGTCACCTTCATATTTTTAATGGAAATACTGTGAAAAAATATAATTTTAATCAATTTTAGGGAACTCTGATTTTTTTTCATTTATTCAGCTTTTAACACTACTCTCTCTATTATATAAGGAATACTCCTGAAGCATGGATTTTCTTCTATTTAAAATTCTTAAGGTTGCATTGCTTATGTCTTGTTTAATTTTGCTATTCACTTCATTGGTAGTGCTGCTTACAATTTAGCTGTCAGATAGTTTTGGATGGCAACTTCCAATCAGTCAAAATGGCAGTCATTCACTGAAGGCTGCTGTTAGCAGGAGAATTTGGTCTTGAATATCTTACCAAGTGATAGTTCCCTAAGTCATTTAATCGGAAAAGAAAAGCAATCCTGATATGAAGAGTTTAAGTAAGTGTTGATATTCAAGTTCAAATTCATATCTGCTCTTCAAACTCACTATGTCCAAAACTGAACTCACAATTTTCTCCTACAAACTTAGGCTTCCTCTTGTATTTCCAATCTCTTGTTAAAAGCAGGAGCATCCCTCTGTCACTCAGGCTTGAAACCTTAGTTATCCTCTTTCTCCCTTATCCTCTAGCAGCCGTATTCCTCAGTCTCTAGGATGGTTCCTTTACAATGTGCCTCCTACCATTCTTTTTTTTTTTTCCTATAGCTCATTTACACATTTCTTCCTTTCTGGACTGTTGCAATATCTTTCTAATACCTTTTGTAGCCCATATCTCATTCCTTAAGACATACTGACATCACAGTAATCTTCCTAAAGTTATAAATTTGAATAAACAACTCCTCTGTGCTCGCAAACCATACAAGCTCACCTCTGCCCAGAGGAAAATAATATAATAAACTCATTTGCCTGTCATTCAAGTTACCACATAATCATCTGTGGCCTGCCCTCCAAATTTATTTGCCATTAATCCTTCTTCAGAAGCGTCCCTGTATTTTAGCTGAGTTGACTTTCTAGGTATACTTAAAGAATACTCTGTAGTTTCAGTGTAAACAGAATGCCATTCTCATCATACCAGAATACAATCCATTTCTAAAGCCCTGTTCAAATTCTATCTCCTGTGTGAAGCTTTTAGTAAACTCACAGTCATCCAAACATGCAACCATGAAGATTTATCTAAGCATTGTAAATATGATGAGGATACCAAAAAATACATAACACTGATGCATATCCTCAAGAAGTTAATTGTCTAATGGGGAAATAATATGAAAACAAAGAGTAACATCAATATAACATAAATGGTATGTAACTCTTACCTATAATATGAGGTATTAACAAAGTACTATGGGAACACAGAGGAATGGGTATCTCTTTATTAAAGAATTAGGGAATATTTTATAGAATGAGTGTGAACTGAGCTGTTTTCACAAGTAGAACAAAGAAAGTACTTTTCATATGCAGCAAACAGTATCCAAAAGCAGTAAATAGTTAACCTACTCAACAAGTATTTGAGAATCTACTGTATATCAGCATCAATTATGTATTAGTATAATTACTGGAGATACTATAGAAGGAAGGATGGAGAGGAACAGAAAGAATTAAAAGACATGTTTTAGTAGAATGAAAAAATAATAGTTACTATTTAGTTGTAAGAGGGTGTGAAGATGGAAAAATCCACGAAAACTTTTGGGTTTCCTGATTGGAAAGCATGATAAGCCCATTAATTGAACTAGAGAAGACTGGAGAAGGAATATGTTTGGATCACTTTTCAACCTGTTAAGTTTTAATTACAGGTAAGATGTTCACATGGTGAAAGGAAATGTGGGTCCATAGGACTCATCAACATTTAAATAATATTTGAAGGCATGGGGATGGATTTTATTTTAAAGAGAGAAGATGTACATTGAGACTAGGGGAGATGTCTCAGAGACTAAGAAAAGAATGCTTAAAGATATAGGAAGTGGTCAACAGCCTTAGATAGTAAAGAATAGTTATGTAAATTATTGGATTCAACCATTACAAGGACCTTTTAATTTGGTCTTTGAAAACCCAGTCATAAAAGAATGATGGCAGAGGCAGACTGCAGTGGTTTGAGCTGTAAATAAGAATTGAGGAGGTAGAGGTAGTAAGATTATTTCTAGCTCAAGGAGCTTTAGAACTAAGTGAAATATAGATATGTTTAGGAAAAGATGTTATTTTTGATGGAGAAAAAAATTGGGTAAAGTGGTAAATTGAAGAAAACACAGTAATGGAAAAATGATTAAAGCTATGGGAGAGAGGGAAGAAATGATAAAGCAGACTCTGGAGAGGAAAGAGGGAATGGAATTAAGAGTCTTGATTAAAAAAACAGTAAAATAACAAACATTTGGAGACTAAACAACATGCTACAAAAACAAACAAACACCAATGAGTCAATAATGAAATAAAAGAGGAAATCAGAAAATACTCCCAAGACAAATGAAAATGGAAACACAACACTCCAAATCTATGGGATACAGCGAAAGAGTTCTAAGAGGGAAGTTTATAGCAACACAGGCCTTCCTCAAGGAATAAAAAAAATCTCAAACACCCTAAAAAAAAATAAGAAGAAGAAAAAGAAGAATAAACAAAGCCCAAAGTCCGCAGAAGGAAGGAAATAATAAAGATCAGAGGAAATAAAATAGAGATTAAAAATAATAGAAAAGATCAATGAAACCAAGAGCTGGGTTTTTAAAATGATAAACCAAATTGATAAATCTCTAGCCAGGGTCCCCAAGAAGAAAAAGAGAGAGGACCCAAATAAACAAAAGAAAAGAAAGAGGAGAAATAACGAATATCACAGAGATACAAAAAATCCTAAGAGAATACTATGAATAATTACATGTCAACAAATTTTATAACCTAGAAGAAATGGACAATTTTCTAGAAACATACAGCCTGACAAGATGGAGTCAAGAAGAAACAAACAATTTGAATAGATTATCAGAAGTGAAATAGAATTTATAATTAAAAAAACTCCCAGTGAACAAAAGTCCAGGACTGGATGGCTTTACAGGGGAATTCTACCAAACACATAAAGAACTAATGCCTATCCTTCTCAAGCTATTCCAAAAAACTGAAGAGAAGGGAACACTCCCAAATTCATTCTACAAGGTCACTATTACCCTGATACCAAAAACAGACAAAAAAAACCCCACAAAAAAACACGAAAATTACAGGTCAATACCTTTGCTGAATATAGAAGCAAAGATCCTCAACAAGATATATTAGGAAACCAAATCCAATGATTCAGAAAAAGGATCATATATTGTGATCAAGCTGGATTTATTCCAGGGTCACATGGATGATTCAACATTCACTAAATCAATGTGAAACACATTATCAAAAGAAAGGATAAAAATCACATGATCATCTCAATAAGTACAGAAAAAGCATTTGACAAAATTCAACATCCATTCACGATAAAAACTCTCATCAAAGTAGATATATATAGAGGGAACATATCTCAACATAATAAAAGCCATTTACAACAAACTCATGGCCAACATAAAACTTAACATTAAAAAGTTGAAAGACTTCCTGTTAAACTCAGGAACAAGACAAAGATGCCCACTCTTGCCACTTCTGTTTAACATAATGTGGGAAGTCCTAGCCATGGCAATCAGACAAAAAATAAAAGGTATCCAAATTGGAAGAAGTAAGAATGTCACTATTTGCAGATGATATGATAATCTCTATAGAGAACTCTAAAGTCTCCACCCAAAACTACAGAATAAATGAATTCAGCAAGGTTGCAGGATACAATATCAATATTCAGAAATGTGTTGTTTCTATACACTAATAATGAAATATCAGAAAAAGAAAGTAAAAAACAATCCTGTTTAAAATCACATCAAAAAAAATACCTAGGAATAAACTTAACCAAGGAGGTGAAAGACCTATACTCTGAAAATTATAAAACACTGATGAAGGAAATTTAAAATGATACAGAGATATGGAAAGATGTCCCATGCTCTTGAATTGGAAGAATACTGTTAAAACGGCCATACTACCCAAAGTAAGCTACAGATTTAATATAATCCCTATCAAAATACCCAAGACATTTTTCACAGAACTAGAACAAATAATCCTAAAGTTTATATGGAACCAAATAAGACCCCAAATTGCCAAAACAATCTTGAGAAAAAAGAACAAAGCTGAAGGTATTACCACCCCCAGACTTCAAACTATATTGCGATGCTAGAGTAATTAAAACAGCATGGTATTGGCACAAAAACAGACACATATATCAATGGAACAGAATAGAGAGCTCAGAAATAAACCCACACACCTATAGTTAATTAATCTACAACAAAGGAGGCAAGAATATACAATGGAGAGAAGACAGTCTCTTCAATAAGCGCTGGGAAAGCTGGACAGTCACATGTAAAACAATGAGACTAGAACATTCTCTCACACCATATACAAAACAATGACAAAAAAATAAACAAGCAAACAGAAAAACCCAATGAGACTAGAACATTTCTCACAACATATACAAAAATAAACTCAAAATGGTTTAAAAACCTAAATTTAAGACCTGAAACCATAAGATTCCTAGAAGAGAACATAGGCAGAACACAGATTAAAAAAAACATTGACATAGATAGAAAAATATTGCTATGATTTATCTAAGGCAAAAGAAATAAAAGCAAAAATAAACAGATAGATCCAATTAAACTTAAAAGTTTTTGCATATCAAAGCAAATCACTGACAAAATAAAAAGACAACTTATGGACTGGGAGAAAATATTTGCAAATGATGTGATTGACAAGGGGTTAATAACCAAACTATACAGTATCTCATATAGCTCAATATCAAAAAAATGGAAGAAGACCTGAATAGACATTTTTCCAAAGAAGACATATAGATGGCTAACAAGTACATGAAAAGATGCTCAACATCACTAATTGTTAGAGAAATGCAAATAAAAAGCAAAAGGAGGTATCACCTTATACTTGTCAGAATGGCTATCATCAAAAAGTATCTACAAATGTTGGAGAGGATGTGGAGAAAAGGGAACCCTCATGCACTGTCGGTGGGAATACAAATTCGTGCAGCCACTATGGAAATCAGTATGGAGTTTCTTTAAAATAAAACTAAAAATAGAACTATCATATGATTCAGCAATTCCACTCCTCAGGATATATCCAGGAAAAAACAAAGACATTAATTTAAAAAGATACGTGCACCTCAATATTCATAGCAGACTATTTACAATAGCCAAGACATGGAAACCATCCAAGTGCCCATCAACAGACAACTGGATTGAGAAGATATGGTGCATATATATGCAATTGAATATTATTCAGTCATAAAAGAGAATGAAATACTGCCAATCGCAGCAATGTGGATGGAGCTAGAGTGTGATATTCTTAAGTCAGACAGAGAAGGCCTAATGCTGTATGATATCACTTACATGTGGAATCTAAAAAATAATACAAATGAATGTACATGCAAAACAGAAACAGGCTCATAGATATAGAAAACAAAGTTATGGTTACCAAAGGGGTCAGGGGCAAATTAGGGGTATGAAATTAACAAACTACTAGATATAAAATAGATAAGCAACAAGGATATACTGTATAGAACAGGGAATTATACTCATTATCTGTAATAACCTGTAATGGAATCTACTCTGCAAAAATATTGAATCACTATGCTGTATACCTGAAACAATATTGTAAGTCAACTATATGTCAACTGAAAAAAAAAAGTCTTGATGGAATGAGTGGTTTAGGAAAGCAGGAGGAACATAAATAAGGATAAATGGTAATTAAATTTAGGGATGGGAACGAGGAAAATTGAGGGAGCACAATGGCTCCAATTTTGTGCGTGTGCATGAATGGTTCCTACTGTGTTATGGCATTTTCTATTTTTTAAAACACTCATCACATTCTACTCTGAATCACAGATGTACTTGTATTTTATCTTCCTAATACAATTAGAAGCTGCTTAAGATTAGGTAACATGTCTAGTTTTCTTGTGTTTCCTCCATGCACTTAGGCAGTGTTTGGTACACTGTAATTTGGGGGGAACTTATATAATGTATTTTTGTAGCTATCTCATTAAGTAATAGTTCAATATATATTCGTTAGGTAAATTCTTTATCGACTAGCCATAGTGAAGAGGAAGCCACGGGTATAACATGAGGTTATGAGACTGGAGAAGAGTGAGAGATTGTCAGGATTCAAATTCATTCTCTACTTAAAACAGAAAACTAAAATTAGATTAAGAAGTGACCTCACAGTAGGACTAGCAACTCACATTCAACGTGACTACATAATAATAAATTTAGTAACAAAGGCAAAAACATAAATTAGTGTGTGTTTATGCATGTGCACGTATATGTGAGTATGTGGGTGTGTAGCCTAAGAATCCCACTTCACTTGATATCTACATTTCTAAATTATATTATTAGTGGTGTCCTGACCACTGGAAAAATAGTAAGGTTTCAAAACAACCAAGAAAGCATACATCAGAGATGAAGGATTTTAACTTGCTGATCAATACCAAACTATTGGCAGCTTCTGACTGGGACAATGCAAAAGACAATTTTAAATTGTAACAATTGTATTACACTGAAGTGGTTTCGTTCAGTTTGAGAAGTTTTGACCCTAGTAGCCTACTTTAAGTATGTAACTCCATAGTGATGGACTTTTAGCGTAAATGGAACTGCACCTACCTCAGAGTATCCTATAAATTACAGTAGAAACTTTGCTGAATATAAGGTGGCTACAGAATCTTGATTTTGTGAAAATGTTAGAGCTTCCTAAAATTGTTGTACACTATCTTAGAACTTGTTTATAAAGATGAAGTTGGTGGAAAGTTATAGAATACCTAGGCTTTTCAATTTGTTTGCTATGGTTAAAATGAGATGTCAACACCAGAGTTTATTTTTAGTGACTTTTTTCTGTCTGTAGCTGTTTAAGAGTTAAAGAAACATGCTTGAATGTCTAAAATATTTGCTTCTCTTGTCCAGAAGAATATTCTAATATACTTTAAATCTATTAACATATCATGTTGACTTTTTATCAATTCATAATCCATCAGTAATTTGGCTGAGAAAGCCATTAAGGAGAAACTACTGATGTTCTAAAAATTACAAATCATCTCATTTCACGATAAATATTCTTTGTGCCCTGTCCCAAGAAATGACACAACTGTGGTGATTTATGGCTGGAGGAAGGTGACAGGGTAAACTTGCATACCAAGTTCTGCTCAAGAAGTTGACTCAGGAGGAAAACTTCCTGCTTGTTTTAGAGTACAGCACCTGAGACCAATCTACATCTTGACAGCGCTCATTAGCAAGCCAATTGTAGACTCAACACTCTCCCTCAGAGGGGCTTTAACCAAGTCAGAGCTCATTAGCAAGGAGTCCTTGGTGGCCAGACAAGTCTCCGGTAGATTATGCAGATCAAACCTTTTTCATTTAAGTCTGGTTTTAATAATTTATCTCAATTTTTTCTGAATTAGAACAAATTGACACTGTATTTTCCTTAATATAGTTAATTAACTCTTTAATGATATATATGGCATTGGGATACATTCTGTTGCTCTGATCACTTATTTATCTTGAAAATTTCTTGAATCTAACTTAGGCCTTATGATCCTCTGATATTTTCTCTATTAAAAATGTAAATAGAACCCTGGAGCGACTAATTTGGAAGTTAATAGTTCATCCACAATTGATGTAGAAATACATGACAGGCACAGCCATGAAATTAAATGTTCTCTGTAAGGCCAAAGAACTGGATTTTTTTCAGTTGTTAAAAATATTGTCTTGCGCTCTAAAGTTGTATTAACTCTTTAGCATCACTGAAATGCCTTTTTGTTGTTTTGTCAAACAAAAATACTGCTTCCCCAAGTGCCCAATATGATTTTAGAACAGTAGCCTAGGGCTTCCCTGGTGGCGCAGTGGTTGAGAGTCCGCCTGCCGATGCAGGGGACGCGGGTTCGTGTCCCGGTCCGGGAGGATCCCACATGCCGCGGAGCGGCTGGGCCCGTGACCCATGGCCGCGGGGCCTGCGCGTCCGGAGCCTGTGCTCCGCAACGGGAGAGGCCACAACAGTGAGAGGCCCGCGGACCACAAAAAAAAAAAAAAAAAAAAAAGAACAGTAGCCTATTTGTTGCACAAAGAAAGGACATAAAGTCTGGAGTCAGGCAGTCCTGAATTTAAATCCTGATCTGTCACTCACTAGCTCTATGAACTCAGAAAATTAACTTCAAGATTATTTCTTCATCTATAAAATGGGGATAGAAGTGGCACCTCACAGGGTTGTTGTGAGGAATATAAAATTTGATACATGTGCCATACTTAGAGCAGTGCCTGACACATAGTAAGCTCTCAATAAATGTAAGCCTGTATCACTATTGTTGTTGATGTTATTATCTATAAAACAAGAATAAAAAATAACATATAGGTAGTACCTAGCAGGTGCTTATAGTAAGCTTTTAGTAATTGATCCTTCCTTTCCCCTTCACCTCTGTGAGGTTGTGAAAAGAATTAGGCATATATTTACAAGGGGAGAAAAAGCAGCAAATTGATATAAATGGGTTCCTTGTTATATGAGAATAGATTTAAAACTAATAGGCAAAAAACATCATTGTAGTAATATGAAAAAACAGTGTGTATGGCAAGGGGAAACTGAAAATACCCAACACAGTCAACTGATCAGCCTGACAAGTCAGAAGTACATCCTTCCTCCTGTTATATCTTTCCCAACCCTCATCATCATTGGATTCTCTGTAGACTCTCCATGATGAAATAAAGCCACCAGAGTTCAGAAGACTGCAAAAACCAGAGCTCCTAATTCTGGAGCCATAGCTCGTAAAGATCCCCTGCTCACAGAGGTGATGTGAGCAGCAGGAATAACAGTGACTAAGTCTGTGATTTCAGAGTAGGTCCTATAGGTTCTTTTATTTTGGCGATATGAGAGACCAAATGTCTAGAGAACCGCTTCCAGTACAAAAACATATAGCAATGCTCTACAAACTAAAAAAAAACCTTTTGAAATGCATTCCTTAATTTGTAGGGGACAGTGGGTTATAGTTTAGGAAAAAAACTAAAAATGCAAAAATTCTGAAAGACAGAAGATCACTAAAGCTTGAGTTTGCCCTAGAGATCTATCTGCTCATTTCTGGTGACCTGGTACTGGGTAGAGCTTGTGCTTTAAGGAATTAAGTGACATTGGGGGAGGGATGTGGCAAACTTGGTGAGCAAAGTGAGCAGTCAGGTCAGAGAGTCATTTAAAACTACGATGCCCAAATGATGACACCAAGACCATTATGCATACTTGCAAACGTTTACGGCACAACCCCAGGGAGTTCTCTTTCCATGAAACCACAATGTGAATGTGGGCCACTCAGGCGGTACATGGCAGCTCTGGGAAACACCAACACTGAGTTAGTTACAGAAAAACATGCATTTCAGAAGGATCCATCAAGGATATGTGCATGTTCCAGCCATGACTCTGGGTAAAGAGGAGATTTTTCTTGATTTAAATCTTCTGAAAATTGTTAATCATAAACTCACACTCCTAAGAGTTTGGGCCCCAAGTTCACACTAAGCACATGATCTGAAAACTCCTGAATTCAACTATTTGAAGTTTTCCTGGGATAGCAACACCTCCAGACACTTGCCAGAGCACAAGTAGATCCTCCCTAGCAGAATCTCTGAAATCAAACACTCAAAGAATTCATACGGGACAGAAGTAACCATAAAGAAAATCACAGAATAAATCAAGTAATAAGCTACAGGAGGGACAATTAGCAGAAATAACAGGCTGCAAAATCAGACCCACAAAGACTGCAGATGATATTATCAATACAGAATATAAAATAAGCATATTAAATATATTCAAGAAAATAAAAGACAGAATCAAGATATGATAAAAGACTGTACAAATGGCTAGGCATATTTGAAAAGGAACCAAATATAATTTCCAAAAATAAAAAACTGAATAATTGAAATTAGAAACTCAATAAATAGATGGGATAAAGTGCATATTAGACACAGCTGAAGGGAACCTGAATAAACTAGAAGACAGAGCAAAAGAAATTAAACAGAATGCAGCACAGAGACAAAAACAGATGGAGATATAGAGGTGATAGGAGAAGGAGCAAAGAAGGAATATAACATATTTCTCGCTGGAATTCCAGTGGGAGATAACAGAGAGGCTGGGGAGATAAAAGTATTTCAAAAGAAAATAATTTTCCAGAGTTGCTGAAAAGCACCAATCCTAAGAATAATACATTTAAAGAAATTCATACTAGGCACATAGTAGTGAAATTTCAGAGTACCCAAGACAAGGGAGATCATAAAGCAACCAGGAAAAAGACAAGTACCTTTCAAAGGATAATTATAAGATTGAAAGTGCTATCTCCATAACAGCAGTGGAATCAGAAAGGAGAGGGATATCTTCAAAGTGCTGAAAGACAACTGTTGATCTACAAATTTATACTAACAAGACTTTCAGGACTATAGGCAAAATGAGGGTATTAGAGAAAACACAAAGTATTTAGGATGAACAGAGCATCTATAACATTTTCCAGAATGAAACTGACCGCAAAAAAAAGGTATCAGATGGAAGAAAACTTGAGCTAAGGGGATAGTAACCATTTCAGAAATACTAAATCATTATTACCATTTTAACCTTAAGTGTTAAAAAATTAAGATAGAATTAAAATACCATCTTCTAAAAGTTTAGAGGGGACAAAGTGGCTTGAGTTAAATTGTTTAAAGGTCCTTGCATTATTCTGGAGTAGAGTTAACACAGATTATCTTTATGGTAAATGTTTATGTTGATATTTCTAGAGTAAATGCTAAAAGAATAGAAATAAAGTATATAACTTCTGAGTTGAGAGAGAGGGATATATGGATTGAGGTGGGGGCTTTCAATATATACAAAAGAAAAGAAAAACAAAAATGCATTTGAATTTTTTTATTAACTGTTCTGCTCTCTGACACACATTAAATGTCTTTCACAGAAAAGCTTAATTATGGGAGGCCTAGATTACACACACACACACACACACACACACACTCTCCTTCCACTTTATATTTGTTGGTAACATTTGCATGCAATCCTACCTAGGGACAAGTTTTCCCCCTTTTCTCCATAATTTTCTTAACATTTTTCTCTATAATTTCTTTCATTTTTCTTCACATAATTTCTAATTCTGTTCAAAAAGGACATGGAATGTATTTATTGGACATGTTTATTTCAAGGGGGAGAAATGTATATATTTTTTGAAGAATACGACCAGGAAGAGACTGACATCAATAGAAGTGACTGGTTTCTCCAGTTTATATTTTCAGGTGTATATTTCTCATTAACGTAATTCAATCGCAGCTAAGACACATGCTGCCATGTTGAAAACAAATGTAATAGAAGCAGACTAGAAATTAGTGGCTTTACTCTATTTTATATTATAGTAACTGCAATCACAGGTTATCATTGACCATATAAATAGCACGTTGATTTTCATGTGATGAAAGAATTGAGATTTAGGGGAAGCTTAAATGTCTTAGAATTCTAAGGGAGGTCTTACATCTCCATGCAATTGCATCTTTTATTCCTGGGTGATTCAACTCTGCCTATTAGCATTTGATCCTTGACTAATTGGGTATTTTGTTGTCTATGAAATGAGGGCTTAATTTGTAAAGAGAGTAACTGATCTGCAGACCTCTCTCTTGCAGAAAAGAATGGCTTTACTGAGACCTTCATCAAGGATTGCCCACATCTCTTGCAGACAGATTCTGGGTACTGGAACATTATACAATTTAAAACCTAAATGGTAGGTTTGAAAATGTGACTCTTTAAAATCCTTGATTATCCTTTGAGCACAGTAGTTAGGCTTTGGAAATTTATTATGCTGATCTCGCTATGCAGTGTTAGCACAGGAGTTAGAAAATGAAATCAGAGTTGATTTTTTTTTATCCTTAGCAATTTCATATATAATTAGTAGTAAATTTAAGAAATGTTAAAATTAATCAGCTTGATTTTTAGTGTTTTCGTAAAGATACCTCCCTCTTTTTTGCCTTCGGTTTTTTATGATTTAGTGTGAATTTTATGCAATAAAACACTGACAGTTGGATCAAATCAATATTTAGATTAAGCCCCCGTTTGTAACAGGATGATGTAAAAGAATTCTATAGGACTCCTCAAAGAACCAGGAAATCTTGCCATTTGTGACAATAAGGATGAACATGGAGGGCACTATGCTAAGTGAAATAAACCAGACAAAGAAGGAAAAATACTACATAATATCACTTATCTGAGGAATCTAAAGCAGTCAAACTCATAGAAACAGAGAGCAGAATGGTGGTTGCCAGGGATTGAGGGAAGGAGAAAAGGGGGAGTTAGTAGTCAAAACTTCAGTTATGCACGATGTGTAAGTCCTAGAGATCTACTATACAGCATAGTGCCTAGAGTTAATAATACTGTATTGTAGACTTAGAAGCTTGTTAAGAGGCTTTTATGTTTATCTTTCTTATAATGATGATGGAGATGATGATGATGATGATAAGGAGGAACAGGAGAAGCAAGAGTAGTAACAATAATAATAGCACAGAGCGCAGGTGGAAACTTTTGGAGGTGATGGATATGTTACAGCATAGATTCTGGTGATGGCTTATGGGTGTATACTTATCTTCAAACTCCGTTTGTATACATTAAATGTTTATAGTTCTTTTATATGTCAGCCATAACAAGCAAAAAAGAACCAAGAAAGATACAAGTAGAAAGAGCAGTGAGTCACATGTTAAATGTATTAAATGATGTATAAGAAACAAAAAGTGGAGGATTCCAACAGACCCATTTAGATCTAGAATCACAGGAGAGCACTAATATCACAAACGAGGTAGTAGAGTAACTGTTTCACTAAAGGCTCTCTGTAAAATTATGAGAAAATAATGGAAAGTAAGTTCAATGGCAAAATAAAATGCATGCTAAAGTTAAATCATTAGCTTGAAGACAGCATAAAAACGGAAGGAGTATAAATAGTTTGAATAGCCAGCAGTAAAAGAGCAGAAATATAAATCTAAAGGGAGAAGGAAAGCACATGGATTTCCCAGGATTTGAAAAGTATACTTTACCATGTCAGATAATTTCAAAACATAAAAATCTAGGGTAATAGTAAAATGCTGTAAGCAATATCCAAAGAGGAGAGAAGAACAAAGTGTTAGGAAGGACTAAGTGACAAACACACACACTTACACTCAAAGAAAGAATCAGGAAAAAAAATTCTCATGTGACGAAGTTAAAACTCTGAGGTCCGAGTATCAGGACAGGATAAAGACTGGAGAAAGTCAGAATAAAGGCAAAATCTCTTTAAGGAAAATGTTATGGAAGCAATTGTGTATTTTGATGCTCAAAAAGATGCTAAAAAAAAAAATCAAAGCTCCAGGGACCTGTGAGGCAGTATCAGAGGGTCTATTATATGTCTAATTGGAGTCCCAAAAGAGAGAAAAAAAGAATGAGGAAGAAAAAGTATTTGAAGAAATAATATTTGAAATTTCCCCAGATTTGTTAGAAGAGATAAATTACAGAATCAAGAAACCCAGTAAATCCCAAGCAGATTTCAGCTGGAGAATGAGGTAGTCTTGAGGGTCCAGAACAGCTTCACTCACATATCTGGTGCTTTTGCTGAGAATGGCTGGAAAAGTGGGCTTAGCTATTGACAGGAGTGCTAACACAGGACTCCTTTAAGACTGTAGTTTCCTACCTTGTGGCTCAGGGCTCCAAAACCAAGTTCTCCAGTGAATGCTGTAGAAGGTGAATGGCTTTTTATGACGTAGCCTCAGAAATCACACAGCATCACTTCCTCACTATTCTGTTATTGAAGAAATCACGAGTCTGTGCAGATTCGGGAGGAGAGAACATAGACCCCATTTTCCAATAGGGGGAGCATCAAAGAATTTGTGGCTATGATTTAAAACCATTTACGAAACCCAAAAGAAAAATAGCAAGAGACTTAAGCCAGAAACTCTTCATAAAAGAAGATACCAAGATGGCCAATAAATACTTGAAAAACTGCTCAACCACACTGGTCATCAGAGAAGTGAAAATTAAGAACATAATGAAACATCACTACACACGCACTGGAATAGCTAAAATTTAAGACTGACAAGACCAAGTGTTTGAAAGCAGGTGGACATTCTCATAAGCTTCTGGTGAGAGTATATTTGGTACAACCACTTTAGATAATTGTTTGACAATTATTAAACCTGAACATATAAATACTATTTCAAAACTATTTTATACCTAACATAACCCAACAAATATATGCACGTGTGTACTGAATATGTTTACATGAATGTTCACAGCAGCAGTATTTGTAAAAGGCTAAGCTGGAAACTCAAATGTTAGTCAACAATACAATGGATAAATAATTTGTGGACTATTCATACAATGGAATTCTGCAAGCAATGCACTGAATGAACTATGGCTAATGTTAAAAAAAGAAAAAAAAAATGGGACGAGTCTCTAAGATGTGAAGTTGAGCATAAGAAGCTGAGTACAGAATATATACTATGTGCCTCTGTCTGTTTGCTGTTCAATAATAAGCCAAACTAATGTATGGTGCTTTAGGAGGGGCAGAGGGCCATGTACTCTGGATGAATGTGAAGTCACTATGGGGTTACCTTAGGAGAGAGCTCAAGCAATTCCTTCATCATGATAGGAGCCATCTACTGAAAAGGCCATCGGAGCCCAGAAGGGAGGCCCAAGGAAAGCAGATCTGGTAGAGGAACTTGGTCTTTGGAGATCTGTGGATCCTGGGGGCAATCTGAAACTGCCAGTTCTCCCTGAACCGTAAAAGGGCAAGGAGTCAGGATAATGGTTACCACTGGGGATAAGGGAGCAGAAAATGATTGGGAGAGGGCTTGTGGGTTGCTTCTGAGATGCTGGTAATGTTCTATTCTTAGACCTGAGTAGTGGTTTCAGGTGTATGTTCACTTTATAATAATTCATACTACATCACACTTAGGATTTGTGCATTTCTGATGCAAGTTATGTTAATTAAAAAAATAGGGCTTCCCTGGTGGCGCAGTGGTTGAGAGTCCGCCTGCCGATGCAGGGGACACCGGTTCGTGCCCCGGTCCGGGAAGATCCCACATGCCGCGCAGCGGCCGAGCCCGTGAGCCATGGCCTCTGAGCCCGCGCGTCGGAGCCTGTGCTCCGCAACGGGAGAGGCCACAACAGTGAGAGGCCCGCGTACCGCAAAAAAAAAAAAAAAATAAAGCAGATAGATTATATACTGGAGTGGAAAAAAAAGACAGCAAGACTGTTTAGAAGAAAATTTAGTCTAGGAAAGAGATAAAGAGTCTGAGTTAAGGCAAAGACAGTGAGAAAGGAGGCAAAGGGAGAGATGGGAGTCTAATGGAAGCTGGTTTGTCACTAAGACAGAGAGAATAGGAGCTATCACATCCAAGAAATTAGAACTATTTATAGGGTCTGCATCTGTGCTCAAGACAGGGACCAATAGCAGATAACAGCCCACAGTGCAGGCAAATGGCAAGTCACCTTCAACAGAAAGCTGTTGAAATCCAACTGTGAAGGGATGGGGATACTAGGACTCTAGTCCTAGAAGTATTAGAAAGACTAGGTTCTGGAAGCAGAACTGGGATACTGAGTTCAATAGTCAAATAAGACTACTTTACTCTCCCATTAGACTTTAAGTTGACTAAAGTAAGAATTATTGTTCTTCATGATAGATTAACAAAGAGGCACGTGCCTAGAATATAATAGGCATACAAAAATCTGATAAATTGGTCAATAAATAAATAAATGACTGGAATAAAGAATAACTTATTCACTTGAACTGAGGTTCAAGGGGAGGGTTTATACAAATGTGTATAAATTAAGAGCCCAGTTACTAGAACAAGGGGATATCAGACAAGGAGCAAGATCATCTGGAGCTAGTGGTTCAGGATTGTGTCTATTTCCTTCTTTGTTAACAGGGATGATGTCAGAGGATAGTTTGGTCTGAAACTGCAAGTATATTTTTGGTAGTTCCAGCTTTGTATGTAATTCAGCTACAAGAACAGAGTCATGCACATAGGAATGACTTGTATTAAATTCCCATGTTACAAACCACATATGAACCATTATTTGAATGACACCTTAGATAAGCTCACGTTAAAAAAGACTCAAATTTAATCTTAATCTTCACTAACTCATAAAAGTAAGAGAAACATTAAACTTTAAAATATTGACCCTGTTTTTTGGCTAATGTTAAAGAAAGGTGTAGAATCACATTGAATACAGTAGATTTTCAAAAGAACCTGTCATTTTTACCAATAGTAAAAATAATTTCTTTAAGCAATTCATATTTATAAAAAAGCAAGGAATTATACACCCAAACTAAGTCTTTCGATTTTTTTTTAGAGCTCTAAAAGTAGAGTCAAGTTGAAGCTTTCACAGTACTAGGAAAGCCAGTTTTTATTTCACATACTTCAAAGCTATGACATTCTGATTTTTTAAAGTTAAACGAAGACTTTGACTTTATTAAGTGTTATCTCCTCTACACAAGGAAGTCAGGGTTTAAAAGGTCATTCAAATGCATAGCATCTACACATATCTCCTTTTCCAATACATACTGATACTCACTTGAATATAGAACGGTGTTTTCAATAAATGGTATTTGGTAAATGTGCTTTTACCGAAAGTATATGGGTTAAGAAAAAAGAAAAGTTCTGTGGTGGAAATGGAGACCATTATTAAGGTAAAAGAACAAAAATCCATTTATTCTTCACAAGCCATTTGCATGTGGTTGAGTTTGAGACTCAGAACTGCATCCTGAATACTCTCGCCTCATTATTATTGCTGGGTTGTATCTCATTGTTCATTCTCCCTTATTCAAGCTCAGCAAGGCAGATGGTCAATTTTATTAATTATGCTCAGTAAAATTATTTACAGTATTGGGAGTTAGTTCTGTAAGTTATGATCTATTAGAAATTTGGAAGTTAATTTAGAGGCCATTCTGGAGTAGAAACTATCAATAGAGTAACTAAATAGAAAGAGCTTTTAATTATTATTTTAAAGTCTAATACCTCATTGTACGTAAGTTTACCTGGTTAGCTTAAATGTGTGTCAGTTCTGTAACCTACTAGGGCTAATGGTGTAATCACTGACATATAAAACCTTCATCTACAAAATCAACATATACAAATCAGTTGTGTTTCTGTACACTTACAAAACTACCTGACAAAGAAATAAAGAAAAAACAATCCCATTTATAATAGGATTAAAAATAATAATACTTAGGAATAAATTTAACCAAGGAGGTTAAAGATCTATAGACTGAAAATTATAAGATATTGATGAAAGAAATTGAATGAAAGATATCACATGTGCATGAATCAGAAGAATATCATTAAAATGTCTATACTACACAAAGGCATTTATAGATTCAATCTAATCTTATCAAAATTCCAATGGCATTTTTCAAAGAAATAGAAAAAAAAATCCTAAAATTCTTATGGAACCACAAAAGACCCAGAATAGCTAAAACAGTTTTGAGAAAGAAGAACAAAACTAGAGGCATCACATGTCCTGGTTTCAAACTTTATTATAAAGCTACAGTAATCAAAAAAGTATTATACTGGCATAAAAACAGACATGTAGATCAATGGAACAGAATTGAGAGCCCAGAATAAAACTACAAATGTCTGGTCAACTAACATTTGACAAAAGAGCTAATACTCAATAGGGAAAGAAAAATCTCTTCAATAAATGGTATATAGAAAACTGGATATTCACATGCGAAAGAATGAAATCAGACCCCTATCTTACAATACCTATAAATTAACTCAAAATGGATTATAAAGACTTAACCGTAAGACCCAAAACTGTAAAAATACTGAAGGAACATAAGGGGACATTTCCTTGACATAGTTTCTGGCAATGATTTTTTTTTTTTTGATGTAACACCAAAAGCACAAGCAACAACAAAAGTAAAAATCAACAAGGGGGACCACATCAAACTAAAAAGCTTCTGCACAACAAAAGAAAAAAAATGAGAAAGCAACCTACAGAATGGGAGAAAATATTGTCAAACCATCTATCTGATATGGGGTTAATACAACTCAATAGGAAAAGACAAAACAAAAACAAAACTGACTAAAAATGGGCAGAATATCTGAATAGACATTTTTCCAAAGAAGACCTCCAAATGACCAACAGATACATGAAAAGATGCTCAACATCACTAATTATCAGAAAAGTGCAAATCAAAACCACAATGAGATATCATCTCACACCTGTTAGAATGGCCATTATGGAAAAGATAAGAAACACAAGTGTTGGCAAGGATGCAGAGAAAAGGGAATCCTTGTGCATTGTTGTTGGGAATGTAAATTGGTACAGCTGCTATGGAAAACAGTATGGAGCTCCCTCAAAAAATTGAAAATGGACTACCACATGATCTAGCCATTCCACTTCTGGGTATATATATGAAAGAAACTGAATCACTATCTCAAAGAGATAACTGCACCTCCATGTTCACTGAAGCAATATTCACAATAGCCAAGACATGAAAATAACGTGTGTCTACTGATGGATGAATGGATTAAAAAAGACATGATGTGTGTATATACACAATGGAATATTATTCAGCCCCCCCAAAAAGAAAATTCTTCCTTTTGCAATAGCATGAATGAACCTCGAGGACATTATACTAAATGAAATTAGTCAGACAGAGAAAAACAAATATTATATGTTCTCACTTACATGTGGAATCTAAAAAAGCCAAACTCAGAGAAATATAGAATGTTGGTTGCCAGGGACAGTGGGTGGGGTGTATGGGAAAAATCTTAGTCAAGTTTGTACTTAGAGAGTACAAACTTCTAGCTATAAGATAATAAATTCTGGGGATCTAATTACAGCATGGTGACTATGATTAACAGCACTGTACTATATTCTTGAAAGTTGTTAAGACAGTAGATCTTAAATCTTATCACCATCATCAACAACAAAAACTGATAATTAAGTGAGAAGACCTGAATTAACATTATTGTGGTAATCATTTCATAGTGTATACATATGTTAAATCATGTTATACACCTTAAACTTACATTATATCAATAATATCTCAATAAATCTGGGGAGAAAACTGTTAATATATACCTTATTTGTAAAAATGTGTACAAACATGTCAGTATTTGAAGAGTTTGGCTATATATTTTACACCTTGGCTTTCAAATTTAATTTTTTTCTACTAGTAGTCCAATACAATCAAGCTTAAAATAATATGCTTTACCAAAGTCACTCATACTTATGAAAAACCAAATAATATAGAAGAATCTATGATAAAAAGTTTCCTGACACCTCTCCCCCGGAAACCTGATTCATCAGTGTCAGCTTTTAGGTCTACAGTGAGTTCAGCAACTCTAGTTAATGTGTGTAAAACCCCATTTCTTGAGGCAATATCTATTGATTCCTCCTTACTGAAAGATGGGATTATTTTTCTTAGAATACCCTTTTCTCCTTTCTTGTTCTCCTATTTGACAATACCTTAAAATTTTAAAATAAGATCATGGTTAAACTTAGATTTTTCATAGCATGACATTTTTGACAATATCTTTTAACTTACTATTTTGTAAGATGCACATATTAAACACTTCACTTTCCTTAAATTCCTCTCCTGCACATAACCATTTTCTCATCTCCCAAATTCCATCTTTGGCCAGCTAACCTTTTACATTGTCAGGATCGTTGATAGTTACATTCAATTCTATGACTTGAAATGGTACCCACGGCTTTATTTGCAGCCTAGGTAAAAAGTTGGTAATGTTGGAGAGTATATTGTTATAACTATGCTGTGAAGGTATGAATATTGCTTAATAAAGAGGCCAGGTAGGCTGAATTCTTTCTTTAGGATGTTGCAACCTCTAGAATACTTTTAAAAGGATGCTTCCAGCATTAAGGTCAAATGATTTTTAAAAAAATTAATTTATTTATTTTGGCTGTGTTTGGTTTTCATTGCTGCGCACAGGCTTTCTCTAGTTGTGGCGAGCTGGGGGCTACTCTTCATTGCAGTGTACGGACTTCTCATTGCAGTGTACGGACTTCTCATTGCGGTGTCTTCTCTTGTTGCGGAGCATGGACTCTAGGTGCGTGGGCTTCAGTAGTTGTGGCTTGCGGGCTCTAGAGCACAGGCTCAGTAGTTGTGGTGCATGGGCTTAGTTGTTCTGTGGCATGTGGGATCTCTCCAGACCAGGGCTCAAACCCGTGTCCCCTGCATTGGCAGGTGGATTCTTAACCACTGTGCCACCAGGGAAGCCCCAGATGAATTTTTAAAATGCTTCAATTATTTAAAATCAGTTTAGTTTATATCACATCTAGATTACAAATTTGAGGGGAAATTTTCTCCCCCTAGAATTTCTAGTTTTTTTTCTCCTTGCATTATTTTTCTTTATTATATCCCTAATTTAAAAAGAAAACTTCTAGTTATGTCTTCTAGTAGTCTACTGACTCCACTTTTTGCCCTGGAGACCTCCCTGTCAGAGCCCTTAGACTTTGGAACTTGTTCCCTCAGTCTGTGGTTATTCCACAATAATCCTCCACTGCTCTCTTGAGATGGATTAGTTGTTTCCTGGTTGCTGTATTTTCATCTTCTTGATTAAGGGACGTTCTTTTGCTGGAGTGCATTCCTAAGCAAGTTGCTAAGGAAAAAAAGTACATTGAAGGTAAACTTTCTTCCATGTCTGAAAATATGTTTATCATGACATTATTTCAGATTAATACTTTAGCTGTCTACAGACTTCTAGATTAAAAGTTATTTTCACTCTCAGAACTTGCTTGAAAAACATCAGTTCATTCCCCACTGTCCCCTACCCCCAGAATCTGGGGTTGCTGATGAGAAGATTCTAATCTGATTCACATTCCTTTGTAGGTGGACTTTCTATTTAATCTCAAAAAATTTTAGAATATTTTCATACAAGTTTCCTTCTCTTCAGACTCCTTGAAAATTTGTAGTTCAATGGCAATTCTGTGTGTGTGTTATTCACTCATTGTACTGGACTTTCAGTGAGCTCTTTGAATCTAAAGACTTGGCTCTTTCAATCGTTGGAAATTTTCTTTTCTTTCTAGGACTATTGTTGAATGAATATTAGACCTCTTGGGTTAATACTTGATGTTTCTTGTATTTTCCGTATCTCTTTTTCTTTCTGGAAATTTTCCAAATACTTATTTTTCAGTCTGTTTATTTAGTTTTATTTTTTTTAAATAGCAATGAGAGTTTTCAACCTTTTGAAAAATTTTCCCTAATTGTTCCCTTTTAGTGGCGCTATGCAATGTTTTGGACATAATAATAT
Organism: Neophocaena asiaeorientalis asiaeorientalis; assembly: GCF_003031525.2. Lineage (NCBI taxonomy): Eukaryota > Metazoa > Chordata > Mammalia > Artiodactyla > Phocoenidae > Neophocaena > Neophocaena asiaeorientalis. The sequence continues at coordinate 9,458,025 of NW_020175039.1, forward strand.
ATTCACAAATCATTCTGAATGTATTAATTCTCCAAGGTTTTGGCCGAGACTACAGTCCAACCTAATGCTTGGAGACCTCTCCCAAGCTCATTCAAGTTGTTGACAGAATTCAGTTCCCTACAGTTGTAGGACAGCAACCAGAGGCTGTCATCAGCTCCTAGAGACTACTCACTGCTGCCTGCCACATGGCCCTCTTCATAACATGGCGTTTGCTCCTTCAAGACCAGCAGAACACGTCGGCTATTTTGAATCTGTGACTTCCAATGCCTCTCACATTTAGACCCACAGGTAAAGAGCTCATGTGATTAGGTCAGGTCGATCCAGATAATCTCCTTTTAGATTAACAATGTCAACTGATAAGTAAACTAAATTGCATCTACAATATTCATTTTGCAGTATAACATCCAATATCACCCCCTTGATTATTTTATCACAATCATAAGTTCTGTACACAGTCCAGGGGACAGAACTGAAGACAGCAAGTGACATTGTACATCATCTTAGAATTCTACCTACCACGTAGAACTAAATGTAAATTAAAAAATAAAATTCTTAACATTACTAATTTTCAGGGAAATGCAAATAAAACCCACAGTGAGGTATCACCTCACACCTATTAGGATGGCTATTATAAAAAAAAAAAATCAAGTGTTGGCTAGGATGTGGAGAAAAGGGAACACTTGCACAGTGATTGTGGGAATGTAATGGTACAACCACTATGGAAAACAGTGTGGTGGTTTCTTAAAAAAAAAAAGAAATAAGTAATAGAAATGTCAGAAAGAGAAAAACAAATATCGTATATTAACGCATATATGCGGAATATAGAAAAATGGTACAGATGGACCAGTTTGCAAGGCAGAAATAGACACACAGATGTAGAGAACAAACATATGGACACCAAGGGGGGAAAGTGGTGGGGTGGAATGAATTGGGAGATTGGGGTTGACATGTATACACTACTATGTATAAAATAGATAGCTAATAAGAACCTGCTGTATAGAGATAACATATGATCCAGAGAGTCTACTTCTGAGTATATATCCAAAATAATTAAATCAGGAGCTCAAAGATACACTCCCATAGTCATTGCAGCATTATTCACAATAGCCAAGACATGGAAGCAACTTAAATGTCTATTGATGTATAGATGGATAAAGAAAATGTAGTATATATATACAATGAAATATTATTCAGCCTTAAAAAAAAAAGAAAATCCTGTCATTTACATCAAATGATGAAGGTGGAGGACATTATACTCAAGTGAAATAGGTCAGATGCAAAGGACAAATATTACATGATACCACTTATATGAGGAATCTAAAATAGTCAAAGTCAGAATCAGAGAACAGGAGGTTGCTGGAAGCTGGCAGGAGAGGACAACAGAGAGGTCAAAGATTCAAAGTTTCAGTTATACAAGATAAATAAATCTGAGTGATCTACCATCTAACATAGTGCCTACAGTTAACAGTACTGTATTGTGTACTTAAAAACTCGCCAAGAGGGTAGATCTTATATTAAATATTCTAATCACAAGGAAAAAATAAAAAAAGAGGGCAGGAAGAAAGTTTTGGAGATGATAAACGTTTATGGCATATATTGTGGTGATGATTTCACAGAGGTATACTTATCTCCAAACTCATCAAGTTGAATATATTAAATACATCTTTTTGTATGTCAGTCATATCTCAATAAAGTATTTAAAAAAGAAAAAGATAAGGTGGTATTTAAATAATGGAGTATCAGTTGCTAAAAGGAAGGAACCCATACTGAGGAGTTCATTTTGCATGAAATCTAATGTAATCTAATCTCCTATCTATAGGAATCCTGTTGGAGAAATTTTTTTCTTGGAGGTTGAAGGAGATAGAATCCATTTTGACTGATAAGCCATTTTGAATGATAGTACATCTATTAATTTAATAAAAATTCTCAACTCTGTTGCCTCCCTTTTTAGACTATATAAGCTGAAATGAACTGCTTACAAATAGAATAAGAACTTTGGGTTTCACCTATATATGCCTTTTTTTTCACTGAATGAAAGATTCTTTAAGTTCTATAGTGCTTTACAATTTTCAAAAGTTTCACTTAGATGATTTCATATAATCCCATAATAACCCTTTTTTTCAACCCTACCTTTTTTTTTTTTCCTGCGGTATGCGGGCCTCTGTTGTGGCCTCTCCCATTGCGGAGCACAGGCTCCGGACACACAGGCTCAGCGGCCATGGCTCACAGGCCCAGCCGCTCCGCGGCATGTGGGAACTTCCCGGACCGGGACATGAACCCGGGTCCCCTTCATCGGCAGGCGGACTCTCAACCACTGCGCCACCAGGGAAGCCCTTTAACCCTACCCTTTTATTGCCCTTCCCCCTTCCCTCTCCCCACTGGTAACCACTAGTTTGTTTTCTTATCTGTGAATCTGCTTCTTTTCATTTTATTCACTAGTTGGTTGTATTTTTTAGATTCCACATATATATGACTTTTTAAAGTGGATGGTATATTTAAACTATTAAAAATATTAAAGTATCCTATTCCTACCAGTTTAGATAAAAATCTCACTATCTCTAGCACTACTCATGTTCCTCTGGAAGAAACTCTCCTTTAATTTCTAGAAGGAATCCAAGTTCTTGGCTTGAAAGAAGATTTATCTTAAGGCCTCAAGTAATTCTTTGGTCACCTAGTTTCACCTTCTTGTTTTCAGGTAGAAATCATTAGCATCCAGCTTTAAAATAAAAAAGAGAAGAAAAAGCCCTGAATTATAATGTTTGTTGATTTCCAAAGTATAAGTACTCCCACCATGGGGCAAATCAAGCTACCAATGTAACATCATTGAATACAAAATTTAGAAGAGAGATGCATATAATTGACTCTCATGAGGCAGTGCTCATTCTCTATAGCTATATACTTCCTGGCTAAAAGTATCCATAGGTGATTCTTGTAGTTTGTTTTGTTTTCCCTAGAACATCAGAATGATAGAGCTAGTTTTAGAAGAGCCAGACAACATTCATTATCCCCCAAAGGTACTCCTAAATTAATCTGAAATGTAATAGGACATGACTGCGGTATGGCTTTTCTGCAATTATGAATCAGAGATGGCAATCCATGTACCTGCTATTTGTATGGAAAAAAACAAAACATACTTATGGAGGTCTTCAAATAATTCTGACTCTCTCATTGATAGATGAGGAAACTGTGTCCAAAAGGGGTCAAAATGGCTTACTCAGAGTTAAGATTTTAGGAATGGATTTCTTAGTAAGTTGAGGAGCTCGTCTTTTTGTGTGTTTTTTTTTTTTTACAACAAGCTTCCTAAACATTCTTTTTTTTGCCCATGGTGTTTTCACATATCTGAACTGAGAAAACTTTACTATAAAATAGAAAACATTGGTTTAGATACAAGAATAACATCAGCAAACCCCAGGGATTTATATAGATGGGATCAACACCATGATTTCTTAGACATTTCAATGGGGCCCCAATACTGGGAAGCTGTTCTTTCAGGAGTGGGGAAGTTGAATCATTAACTTACGGGCATGTTCTGCATTACTTCAATTTCTGTTCTCTTTAGACTTATCTGTATTCAGCTATACTGAAAGAAATTAGGTAGCCTAGGAGATTCATTCGGCAGTAGAGAAGTAATCCTACATCTTGTAGCCTTTACTGTTGGTGAATTATTGACATCTAACATTAATCCTTTTAGATTATTCATAAGCTTTTCCTTTTAGCTTTAAGAAGATGAGAATGGTAGCGAGAGTGGCTCAACGTGCAGAGCACTATGGAGATAGTTACTAGAACAGAGATCCTGGTACAAGATAAATAGGCAGTCAACAAGAGAATTTCTCAATCTATATTATCTAAAGAGATCATGCATGCAAGATCAGGAGGCTGAACTTAGCTCTACCAATAAAAAGTCAAGATCCCTTGATCTGGGTTACCAGACCTGAGTCAATGCTCACATCCAGGACCTACTGACTGAAGCAAGGGTTTGATCCTCTTGATCAAGAAAGATGTTGCAACATCATGGAAAGGGTATATGGTAATCATTCACTGGATGCTTCTCCAAAGGTATCTATGGCCATTTCTTCAGATAACACTAAGGAAAGGAAATACCTAGACAATGTGAGCCCTTTTGATATTAATCAGTGGAGACTTAAGCATCACGTCATGACTCTCTTGTTAGAGTTGTTGAAGTACATGAGCAGATATAGTCAAGGTAATTAAGGATACCCTATCCCAGTTCTAGGTCACAATTCGTCCATGAATCCATCTCGTGATCATTTCCTTGGCCACCAAACATGTAATGACAGTGGATTTGCATGGTGGTTGGCTGAACTCACATTGGTTCCTTGGTTTCTGGAGTGACAGCATAATGGGGAAAATCAAATGGGGAGTGTTTGTAGAAATTAGTGCCACTCAAAGATCTAAAAGACTGAAGAATGGTAGTCCTCATAATATCCTCATTTAATTAACCAGTCTGGCCCCTATAAAAACTACACAGATCTTGATGAATTACAGTGCACTGCTGCAAACTCAAACAAGTATTTGTCCTAATGCACCTGGGGCATCAGATGTAGTATCTCTGGTAGAGCAGATGAACGCAGTTTCATATACCCGGAATACTACCACTGTGTTCTCTTCCATCTTAATCAGGAAGAAGGATCAAAAGCTGTTTGAATTCATGTTGGATGGACAACAGTACACAATTATGGTCTTGTCTTAAGGCTATTATTAACTCTTCTTCCCTCTGTCATAATACAGTCTGAAGGAGTCTGGACAATTTGGAACACATCGGTCCACTCATGTGAATATTTAGGAGTCTGCCGTATCAATAAGGTCTTCAGAGGACCCTTGGTCTGAGGCATATCAGTGCATCTTCTCCTAAAATAAAGGGTAAATTATTGCATCACATAATTTCCACCACAAAGAAGGAAACATAATGCCTGGTAAGACTCTTTGGGCTCTAGAGGCAGCATATTCTATGCCTATGGATACTATTTCAAACCATTTACTGAGTAGCATGAAAAGCTGACAGCTTGTTGTGGGTTGTAGAGCAGGAGAGAACTCTGTAGCAGGTCTATGCAACCTGGCAGACCGTATAATAACAGATACCTATCTGTGGTTGGAAAAAAATATATTGTGGGACTTAAGGCAAGACCATATAGGAGAGTCACTGCACAGACAGCTCAGTTTCTGGAGCAACATCAGGCTATCTGCCTTAAAGAACTATATACAACTCAAAAAACAACTGCTAATGCTTATCACTCTGGTAGCAACAGGCCACTGTCTATGGGACATCAAATAACTGCCTATCCCAAGCTGGTTTCTGTCATAAGCACTAAATCATAAGTTTGAAGGTGTCCAGCAACAATCTGTAATAAGATGGGAGAGACACATCTGGGATTAGTCACCGGTGGGATGAGAAGGCATAAGTAAACGTGAGGAAGTTGCAAGAGTGGCCCAGACCACCATGTTATTATTTACCCTTGTGCCAGCACTTCTCCTTCAGTTCACACCTATGGCCATATGGGGGTCCCTTATACGTAAGTGATAGAGAAGGCAAAAGGGCAAGCTTGATTCACTGATCAGTCACATCAGTGTGTGGGTGCACACCGAAAATGGACTGCTGATTCAGCCCCACATGGGGGGTAGTTCTAAGTCAGTGGTGAAGGGAAATCCACCCAATGGGTGGATTCAGGTAGTGTAATCAATTACCCACTTTATGTTGGAAGAAAAAAGTAACCCGAGGTAAGATTACACAAAGACTCTGGCAGTGGCAAAAGTCTTGGTTGGTCAGGGGCCTGGAAGGAGAAAGACTGGGAAGCTGGGGACAAAAGGAATGGAGAAGATATATGTAGAGAGACATATGGGAGTAAACATAAATCATTAACTTTAAATCACATGATAATGCCCTCAAGAGACTATCTACTATCAAAGAGGCATGAAAAACCCAAACAGATGGATTGACTTGGCCATTTGATGTCAGCCCGTATCTGTCATCAAGCATCCCAACAGCTATGGTGTCATAAACGTACCAGTGTGTGGACCAAACATCTTGGGATTCCATTCCCAAATGCTAATTCATTCTGAATGTACAACCTACCATTAAAAGAAACTAATATTAAGTCATGAATACAGCAAAATCCCTCAAAGAATCCTGCAAACCTACATTGTGACAAATGTTTTTATTAGACACTTTGTACCCTGGGACAAAGTCTATTTTTGATTAGAATGGTTGTGTTTTCCTGGTGTGTGTTTGCCTCTTCTGCCCACAAGGCTTTGACTAGTTACACTATGAGAGGGTTTACAGAGCATTTGTTTAAATGACATGGAAAAACACAAAATGATCTTAGACCGAGGGATTTTTTTCACGGAAAAGCAAGTATGAAAATGGGCACAGAATACTAGGTGCCATAGGTCCTACCATATACTCCACTATGCCAAAGTTGTGTGCGTGAGAGTTATGGAATGACCTTTTGAAATTGCAGCTGAGAGGCCAGCTTTGAGGAGGACGAACCTTACTCCCAGGGACCCATTGTGGAATTTTTGCTTTCTATCTCTGGAACTTTAAGCAATGTAGATGTAGTTATCAGGGGAAAACCATTCAAAAGGGGGGTAGTTAGAGTCCCATTAAATTTTAACCTATGACTGCTATCTGGTCACTTCATGCTCCTTCCAAGAGTGCAGGAAGTAATCAGAGGAGTCACTGCCTTGGCTGAAGTAATTAACCCTGATGATCAGGAAGAGGTAGGGTTCTGTTATACAAGGACAATCAGCAAAGAATATGTTTGGAATCCAAGTGATACTTTGGCATTCCATGGTTTTTCCCTTGGCCGATTTTGACAATAAATGAACAGGCAAAGTTACTGTGGCCTGAAAAGGGTGTGGTGACTAGGTGCTCAGACCTGTCAGATGTTGGCCTCTTCCTAAGGCCAGTCAGCACAGAATGACTGGTTGATGCAGGGGTCAAAGTCCGCACCTGCTTGCTTTGATTTGGGACAATTCTGAAGGGCCATCCCAGATTCAGGGCTTCCTATAGGATTGACTGAGGCATCTTTGCCGATGCATTGCAACTTCTCCCTTTGCCCAATTATGTTTCTCTCATTCTCTTACAGGTGCTGCCAAGAGCACTTTTCAATTAACCGCCATGTCAGAGTTTTTCTTGGGGAGTCAAACATAAGGCAGTGCCCTTTCCTCTTCTCATAACATTTCCATTTTTTCTACTTTATCTTCAACTCTATTTCCATAGAGCTAAGAGATCTAGCTGTGCTTGTCCCATAAACTTTTCATTTTAAATTGTTCACTTTCTGGCCTCTTTCATCTATCTTCTTTTCCTTTTCTCTCTAATGGCCCTAACATAACTGGACTTTCAAGTTGACATCCCATCGATGATGTAGGGGCAAAGTTGGAACCTTTGCTAAAAGTAGTGTTTTATAGTCTTGTGATATTTCACCTGGTTAGGGTACCATTACCGGGCAGTGTTACATTGATTTATATACTCTAGTGAAAGTACTTGGAAGAAAATCCTACCCGAAGGGAGGTCTTTAGCAGGAACCAACAAGACAAAAATGCCACAATCTGAAACTTCCTTTTCAATCTTTTTGTAAGTAAATTTTTAAACCTTCCATGCAGAGCAGGTCAAATATTCAACTGTCTGTTCTAGAAGTTTTAAAAAATTTCTCCCTCCACGATTCAAATCTGAGTGGATTTTAGAAATTCTATAAAGTACTGCATACGAGCATCCACTAATTTCAATTTGTCTTTTTAAAAAATCCTTTTGAGTGCTGCTTTCTGAGCACAGAGAATACTGCTGTTTGATTCTATCTTGTTTATTCAGTTGTTTGATTTAATCAAGTAGCCTAAATGAAGAATACTGAAGGTTAAACTTCTTTTTCAAATGTATCAAAGAGAAGCTAACAAAGACAAGTTAGAAATATACATAAAAAGTGATTTTTTAAAGGATTGGCACCAAAGAACTGTAAATAATTTTGAGTTTTTTTAAACTTTATTTTCTGCTATGTTGGCCCCATCGTGTCATACTTGGCACTCCACAGAGTTGATTTTAGATGGAGCATTCCTCTGCTTCAAAGGCAGCTTTATTCTTTGAGCAGCTCTGCTTCTCACAGAATTGAATGAGAAACCTTTGTTTCTATGTCACAGATTTGCTATTTGTTATTGTTTGCAATGATACCTTTCTAACCATCTTGGTGTCCCTGGCTGGGCAAGTAACTTAGCTTTTCTGTGTCTTGGTTTTCTTATCTGCATAATGAAGAGTTTAGGCTAGTTTCCTGAATAGTCCTTCAAGCTTAAAACACACACACACGCACACACACACTGAGTACATAGGAAAAGATACATAAAGTAATTTCACCAATGCTTGGAACCTAGTAACTTGTCAATGAATGTTAATTTTTAAGACTGTTATTATTGCATGAATTGAAGTGTTCATAGAGTAAGAAGCTATAATAGAAAATACCAACCAAAAGTAGATTTGAATAATTATGACAACATCAAAAGAGATGGGAAAAAATTAATATAGAGAATTTTTCCTTACCATGTGAATTTTAGACTTTTGATTTTGATGAAATGGATTTAAAAATATAAATCTGATATATCAGATTTAAATACATATGTGTTATTCATTCTATGAGGCCATCATTACCCTGATGCCAAAACAGAAAAAGACACTACAAAAAAAGAAAATTACAGGCCAATATCTTTGATGAACATAGATGTAAAAATCCTCAACAAAATGTCAGCAAACTAAATTCAACAATATATAAAAAGGACCACACACCATGATCTAGTTGGATTTATTCCAGGGACACAAGGATAGTTCAATATTCATAAATCAATCATTGTGATAACACCACATTAACAAAAAGGATAAAAATCACATGATTATCTCAGTAGATGCAGACAAAGCATTTGAGAAAATTCAACTCCCATTCATGATAAAGCACTCAAAATGGGTAGAGAGGGAACATATCTCAACCTAATAAAGGCCATTTATGACAAACCCATAGCTAACATCATACCCAATGGTGAGAAGCTGAAAACTCTTCCTCTAAATTCAGGAACAGGACAAGGATCCCCGCTCTTGCCACTTCTAACACACTAACACACTATCGTTAAGTCCTAGCCACAACAATCAGACAAGAAAAAAAAATACATCAAAAATTGGAAGGGAAGAAGTATAACTATCACTATTTGCAGATTACATGATACTTTAAATAGAAAACCCAAAAGTCTCCATCCAAAAACTATTAGAACTAATAAATGAATTCAGTGAATTTTCAGGGTACAAAATTAATATACAGAAATCTACTGCTTTTCTCTACAGTAATAATGAACTATCAGAAAGAGAAAGTAAGAAAAAAATCCATTTAAAATCCCATCAAAAAGAATAAAATACTTATGAATAAACTTAACCAAGCAGGTGAAACACTTATACTCTGAAAACTGGTAGATGTTGATGAAGGAAATTAAAGATGATACAAAGAAATATAAAATGCCCCATGCTCTTGAACTGGAAGAACTAATATCATTAAAATGACCATATTACCCAAAGCAATCTACAGATTTAATACAATCTGTATAAAAATACCCAAGACATTTTTCACAAAACTAGAATAATCCTAAAGTTTGTATGGAACCACAAAAGACTCCAAATTGCCAAAGCAATCTTGAAAAAAAAATATGGAGGTATCACCCTCCCAGACATCAGACTATACTATAAAGCTACAGAAATCAAAATAGCATGGTATTGGCACAAAAACAGACACATAGATCAATGGAACAGAACAGTCCAGATATAAACCCACACACCTATGGTCAATTAATCTACAATGAAGGAAGCAAGAATATACAATGGAGAAAAGAGAGCCTCTTCAATAACTGGGGCTGGGAAAACTGGACAGTCACATGTAAAACGATGAGATTAGAACATTTCCTCACACCACATAAAAAAACAAAAAAACAAAAAACAAAAACTCAAAATGGTTTAAAGACCTGAATGTAAGACCTGAAATCATGAAACTCCTAGAAGAGAACATAGGCAGAACAGTCTTCGACATAAATTGTAGCAATATTTTTTATCTGTCTCCTAAGGCAAAAGAAATAAAAGCAAAAATAAACAAATATGACCTAATTTAAAAGCTTTTGTACAGCCAAGGAGACCAATAACAAAACGAAAAGACAACCTACAGAATGAGAAAATATTTGCAATCAACAAGGAGTTAATATACAAAATATATAAACAGCTCATACAAACAATATCAAAAAGGAAACAAGCCAGTCAAAAAATGGGCAGAAGACTGAATAGACATTTTTCCAAAGAAGACATACAGATGGCTAACAGGCACATGAAAAGATGCTCAACATTGCTAATTATTAGAGAAATGCAAACCAAAACAAAAATGAGATACTATGTCAAACCTCTCAGAATGACCAAACAAATAAGAAATGTTGACGAGGATGTGGAGAAAAGGGAACCCTTATAGACTGTATGTGGGAATGTAAATTGATGCAGCCACTATGGAAAACAGTATGGAGATTCCTCAAAAAACAAAAAATAGAACTATCATATGATTCAGCAAACATATTATACTCCTGGGTATATACCAGGAAAAAAAAAACAACAGTAATTTGATACATGAGCTTCAATATTCACAGCAGCATTATTTACAATAGACAAGATATGGAAGCAACCTAAGTGTTCATCGGCAAATGAATGGATACATTAGATGTGAAATATATATATCCACGCCCGCCCACACACACACACACATATATATACACACACACATTGGAATATTACTCAGCCATAAAAAAGAATTAAATTCTTCCATTTGCAGCAGTGTGGATGAACCTAGAGGATATTATGCTTAGTGAAATAAGTCAGAGAAAGAAAAATACTATATATCACTTATATGTGGAATCTAAAAAATAAAACAAACAGAATATATATAGCAAAAGAGAAACAGACTCACAGATACAGAAAACAAACTACTGGGAGAGAGGCAAGGGGGAAGGGAAAGATAGGGGTAAGAGATTAAGAGATACAAACTAATATGTATGAAATAGATAAGCAACAAGGATACATTGTATGGCATAGGGAATTTTAGCCATTATCAGGGCATTTTAGCCATTATCTTGTAATGTTATCTTGTAACTTTTAATGGCATATAATACATAAAAATACTGAATCACTATGCTGTACACCTGAAACTAACATTGCAAATCAACTATACTTCAATAAAAAATTAATGCTTATAATAATAAATCAGTGAAAATGTATGTATGTGTTTGAACTGCCTAAATATGTAATTCCCAGCCTACAGCAATTTAATGCAAAAGAATTGGAGCTTGGGGGTCCAAAGTATACTGGGATTCAACGTGATACCCTTTAACCAAAATTTTCTTAAGGACTCCTTTATATTATCAATTACCTCCTGTTCATGGACTAATATACAACATGAGTTCAGAATAAAACTGAATATAACATAGACAAACAGCTTTTCTTTAGATATTTTTTATAAGCCTGCTTCTACCATAGAGTCTCCAGGAACCTGCACATAGACGACATTGAGTTAATACAGTGTCAGATCATTCATTCCATGATCTATAACCCACCCTGCTGATGCTCCAGTATCAATCAGATGACAATTAACCAGATGGGCCCTCTGCAAAGTCCTCTGCAGGCCAACAAATTCCAGACTTTTCAATCAGGAAGGAGAAATCAATTTCAGAGGAAGGAACATTTAAAAAAAAAAAAAAGGAAGAAGGCTATACTATATTTTACCTTTTTACTCTCAAGGAAATGCAGGCTCTCCTAGTAATAGGTCTTTGACAGTCTCATGACTCATGAAATGATGTAAAGAATAAAAATAATTTGATATCTAGAATCTGTACTTTATATGACTTCATAGAGGTAAGTTTATAGTTTGAACTGAACTTTAAAAAGTATATGTTGCTCCAATAAAAATTAATGTAAAAAAAGTGGGACTCTAAAACTTAAAAAAAAAAAAAAACCCCAACAAACCCACTAGTGATAAAGAGTTTGTCCTAAAAGTCCCAGAATGAGAGGAAAAAGAAAACAAAACGGGTCACCAAAAAGGGCACAAAATTTTAAATTACACTGGTTTTCTCACCAGCAACATTAAATGCCAAGAGACAATGGAGCAATTTATATAAAGTTCTGAGGGACAATGATTTCTAGAAAAATCTCAAATGCTATAACCAAGCAAATATGAAGCGAATGATCTCTGGTTAATGGGATAAGGTATTAAAAGGTTAATTAAAAAAAAAGTATATGATGGCTATGGGACTGCTTGAACAATCAAGGTAGTTAAAATGTCATTATTTTAGTCCAACTACTGCCTTGAGTGAATACATTCAACAAATACTGATTGAACTCCTACCATGTACCTGACACCAGACAGTAATGACACGATATGCCAAGGTCTGTGATCTGGACCTTAAAACTTTGTCTCATTTAATCCTCACATTTCTTAAAGAAAACACAATTTTATCCCTGGGAAACTAAGGCACAGAGAGGTTAAATAACTTGACCAAGGTCTCACTGTCCCTGGATGGTAGAACCACAATTTAAACCCATGTCTATCTTCCAACAGAAATAGTATGCTTAGCTTTTATTCTTAACTGTTTCCTCTTTTTCTCCTGTCATTGAAATAACTAGTCGTTTAATTGAAATGATCAGGAGCACTGATGCCTCACAAACATGGTCTAGTTTGATTATTTATTTATTTATTTATTTATTTAGCGTTACGCGGGCCTCTCACTATTGTGGCCTCTCCCGTTGCGGAGCACAGGCTCCGGACGCGCAGGCTCAGCGGCCATGGCTCACGGGCCTAGCCACTCTGCGGCATGTGGCATCTTCCTGGACCGGGGCACGAACCCGTGTCCCCTGCATCGGCAGGCGGACTCTCAACCACTGCGCCACCAGGGAAGCCCTAGTTTGATTATGACATGAACATTTTATAATTCTTAAAGTTTTTACAAACTAGATGTCAAAAAGTTATTTACAAAAACGCTAATCTTATTCCAGAGAGAGATATTCATAATCTTATTGCTATCCAGTATTCAATACTTTCACCTAAACTTTTGTCTTCTGTGGACAATTATAAAAGCTTGACAACTAGTCAAATGTACGTCTTAGTACACCAACACTAATATAGAGAAATAATACGATATTTGATATTTCTGGGCTGAGAAAACCTAGGCAATTTACTTCACCACTCTGGACCCCCCTTTCCTTTTCTTTAAGATTAAATTTCTAATATCTGTCGTCCTTCAGTTACTCAGTCATTCCATGAATTTTTGCTTTTCTGCTTACTATATTAGTAGCTATCTGTGGCTGCCATAACAAATTACCACAAACTCAGTGACTTAAAACAACAGAAATTGATTCTCTCACAGTTCTGGAGGCCCAGTGTCCGAAAGCAGGTGTCAGCAGGGTTGTTCTTCCCTCTAGAAGCTCTAAAGGAGATGATACTCATAGCCTCTTCCGTCGCCGGTGGCTGTAGCTGCAACACTCCAACCTCTGCCTCCATCTTCCTGCCGCTTCTGCCTCTGTGTGTTTGTGTTGACGCCTCTTCCTCCCCTTATAAGGACTCTTGTTATTGGATTGAGGGCTCACCTGTGTAAACCAGGATTCTCTCATCTCCAGGTCCTTAGCTTAATTACACACACAAAGACCCTTTTTCCAAATAAGGCCATATTCACAGGTTCTAGAAGTTCACATATCTTTTGAAGGGAGGCCACTGTTCAACCCACTGTACCTACCAGCTGCCAGGCATTGGACTTGGATGCTGGGACTATTTTGGGGAAAGAGGCACAATCCTCAAGCTTATGGAGGGCATCTTAATTGTTGTAAGAACTTTGGAAATTACAAAATCCTGTAAAAGTGGAAGTTATTATCCCTTAAAAATTAATAACTCCATTTCTCTTCTTGCTTTTGCCTCAGTATGCTAATAAGAGAAAAATAATTGGACTACCCAACTGATTGATGCTACCCTTCATTTGTGACTAGAACACATGTCAAAGGAAGCTGATCAATACTAAGGAACACTCTGGGAATAACCGAAGAAAGCATCAATCAGAAACACATGTTGATGAGGGTGTTTTCCAAGTAGGTAAGAGTAATAATACTTAACGTGGCATGATTTGATCTAAGGACAAAATAACTTGTAAATTATTAAGTTTGATTAAAAAGTTAACCTCCCTGAAAATGATGCCCTGATAACATTATCATTACAGATTAATTTCTTTGCATCTTTAAGGATTTTCATCATAATACACTCCTCTCCTCTACCTTAAAAGTTCTAGAAAGGATAATGCCTTACAGGTTAGCTATTAACACTTGGGGGGAAATAGTTTTGTTCCTTGATATTCAAAGTGTGGCCCACAGATTAGCAGAATCACTATCGCACGGTAGCTTGTTAGACATACCTAATCTCAGGCCCTGCTCAGAGCTACCAAAGTGGCATGTAGGTTTTAACAAGACCCCTAATAACTAGAAGACACAATACATTTGAAATGTTAATTATATCCTTTCCAACTAGTACAACAGGTTGAAACAAGGCATTTGGTATACTAGCTCTCAAAAGGTAGACTGCAGCTTTTGTTCATTTATGACAAAGGTCACCAGTGTGTGACAAAATGAGAAAAATAAGCTTATTTAGTGGGTTCTGTGAAACTACATTTACCCAGTTTAAAGAAATACCCTTTATTCTGATATTAAGAGCTTCCCATTACTTCTTCATTTCATTTCTTTTCAAATGATGATAAGATGGCATGCATGCATGTGTGTACAGGGATGTTTAACCCTTTATTTACAAACTGAATTGGACAGATATCTGTAGTATTTTTTCCCTTTTAAATTACTTGACCTATAAAATCCAAAAGTGGTATGGACAGAAGATGAGCCACTGAAGAGAAGGGTGGAGTTAGAAGAAAGAAAGGAGGATGGGGTGAAACGTCAAAGAGGAATTTTTCTTTACATTTTCCCTTAACATTTTCTTTACTTTTTTTCCTTAGGCTGAACCTCTTTGGAGAGACCACACTGACAAGGCTTGACGAATTACCATAATGCCACTCAGCTTGGGAGTACTATTTGATAAGCCCTTATTCCTGCTAGAAACGTTCATCAGATACAGTTCACCCCATGAACTACTAGAAAACTTGTTTCAAAGTAGCAGACCATGGTGTAGAAAGTATTCTTAAGTTCTAGAGTCTTCCCAAAGGGAAACTCTTGCATGTGCATACCCACCAAATATCCCTTTTCGGTTCTTTGAAAATAGAAATCCATGTTCAAACCTTACCCTTTGCTTCAGAGGTGGTTCTATTTCAGTTAACCTGAACCAGTAATTGAAACATTAAAAGCTTTGAAAACTGTGCAAATATATAACATTTCTTCAAAAGTATACTTTGAAAGAAATGTTAAAGGGAGAGTGAAAGGTGACAAGGTCTTTGAAAATGAATATCATAACATTTGTGCATTCTTTGAATAAACTAGTGACATTTAAGATTGCTAAATTAACATTTTAATTTTTCTGACGCAACTCAGTGATTCAAAAGGCAAAGTCTTAAGCTATTTTCCTTTTCCCACAGATCCCATTGTTTCTGATGTAAATGTATACTATGCACGCATTAATGAAAGGTTACGCTACAACGGATTCTTTTCTCATTTACCAAAGATCAGACCTTTTAATCATTAGGACAAGCATGTTATTTAGTAAATTAAAAAATGCTTATAGATCAAAGATCAAAAAAATTCGAGTTTAGAAGATTATTCCTACACAGCTTTCTTACAAATAGTTCATGTTCCTTACCTTTCTCATAAAATTGGAAGTAAAACACAAACACATGGGTAAATATTTGATCTTTCCTAGCACTTGTATCTTATAATTAATAGTGTGATGGGATTTTAAATGTTAAGGAAATAATAATTTGCCATGAACAGGGATGGGAGAATTTTGTTTATTAGTTTAGTGTGATTCAATTTGTGAAAATGTGCTTCATTGATCTTTGCAAAAGAACTTTAATTGGAAATGAATATCACAATTTGCCACACCAATAAGCTCAAGTTGCTGCAGTTCATTAAGTACCACACCTGTTATTTAATTTTCCATGGGAAGAAGAGTAATTGATTTAATACACTTAAGGGTGGCCAGCTGGGAGCTCAAAAAACAATTTGAACTATTCAATACTTATTTCTCTACTCATCCAAGTTGTTAAAATACACCCCAATTCCCTGCTTGAGATAAAAATACCCTAATACTTGATCTGGATATTACATTGTCCTTTTGTATAAATTCTTTTCTTAAATACAAATGTAATCCATTTAAATAATATTCTTTAAAAAACTCACAAATAAATGAGGAAAGTGCTTTTTTAAAAAAAAATACCAGTGCACACAGGGGTTGCCAGATCACCTTTACAAGCAATCTGAAGCTCAGTAGGGTGAGGAGAGGAGAAAGAACAGGGACTTTTATTAGGATAAAAACCATAGGACAGATACTAAATAAACAATATCAAACAGCCACCCTCAACAGGACAGATACCCTCAACAAATAATCAAGAAACAGCGGTGGAGAATAAGCAACACAGTAAAGGATAAGTGAGCAGTAAATTCCTTTAGATGTAAGAGCTAAAAATAATGGACTGAGGGTCCAAGAAAGACTTCACAGCTTTTAGTTATTTGAAAAATGAGTTCTTACATCAGTCAGTAACTGGATTTGCAGGAACCCTCTGTGCTTAAGCTTGAAACAAAACTAGAGCCATCGGCTTGGTCCCCACATGGAAGAATCAGCGCTGCCATGAAGCGGTTAGGCTCCAGGCTGTGGATTCACACTGTGATTGTGAGGTCATGGTAGGGCATGGCTTATTACCAACCCACCTTTTTCCCTGGAGAAGTAACTCTCACTGTGCAATTTTCATTTTTACAAAGAATGGCTAGCGCTTTTCTGATGGTAGGTGAAGTGAGATGGTTAATATCTTAACTATATTTTAGAAATATTTGAAAGGTTCACTAAAATTTACAATTTAAACTTTTTAAAGCCAAAGTTCCTCCATCCAAAATATATTCCAATTTTCTATAAAACTATGGGAAAATGTCATTTAATTTTTGGAAATATACTGCGCTATCAATGTTTCTGTGATGCATTTTTTCCATAAGGCAAGACATTTCTGTATGCAAATTAGAAATAGGAGATTTAGATATTCTCCATTCCAGTTAAGGCAATTCTGTCTCTTTTAAAAAGTTAATTTATTCAACAACCATGAGTACCATTTTCTTATGAGACTTCAAGATGAGGAAAAAGTAGGGATGGGGGACACATAGATAAATCAGACGTCATTAACACTTGGGATGGTTTCAAAAATGTGACACCTGGTTTTCACCTCAGTCAGACCAATGAAATCCAAATTTGGGGAGGAAACGTCAGTATATTTGAATTTCTTGAAAAGTGCCATATGTGATTCCAATGTGCAGCCAGGGTTGAGAATCACTGGAACGGTGCAAGAAAGAGCCCCAAACCAAATAATTATAAAGCAATGTGGTAACAGCACTGAATGAAATATATAACAGACAGAGAAGAGTGTAGAAGAAAACTCACGGTTATTTCTCTGATTAACTTGGGACAGCTGGGCTTGGAAGAGGAGAGCAGGAGGTTGCTAGTCCTTTTTTTTTTTTTTTTAACACAACTGTATACATTCCTTTCAAAAGAACAGGTGTCACTTTTAAAACTTAGAAGCCAGCAATACATTAGGAAGGTTGAAATAACAATAATATGTGCACAAAATATTATAGAAGCACAGAAAATAGCAACTAATCTAGGTTCTATGACCATAGAAGGCTTTCTCAAGGAAACACGAGTTTAATCTTCAGGTGAAACCTTTACCTATCAATCAATTTGAAAACGATTTCAAATTCTCTTATCAACAAAATATTACACAAATATAGAGAGAGCTTATTAGATTTTTAAATTTAATTTCCAATAATATTCTAGTTTAATAAACAATTATATTCTAATAAACAAAGAAATTATATCCCAGATTTATTATTGGAATCTGTTAGTATTTCTGTACTGCAAAAAAAGTGGTCTAAAATAATTAGGATAAATGTTTCACTTCATGACATTTACATTTTTAAAAACTATACAGTGGTTTTAAATAAATTAAAACAATTTGGTAATAGATCAATTTAACCTACTGAATAGGGTAGAACCAGGGCCACTGCCTTTGCCTATGTATGTTTGAGCAGCCATATCTGGTATCCCTAAGTAGAACTGTGCCAAGAACAGTGACTTCCAAATATGAACATTAAATTAACATCAACAATAAATCCTCTATGCAAAAGCTCACTGATATCGTCAGTGGTCAAAATGGTTAAATATCCAACCATAGTTCTATCCTATCCATGTAAAGTTTATGGTGGAATAAATGATCTTAGGCTCCAGATGGCCTTGCCTAACTATTTTAGCCCTCACTGATCTAAATTTCTCCTGCATATATATCATGTATACTATAAAGTAGTACTAATTGGGCTTACCTTCAGTATTCATCATTATTCTGATAGGTTTAGTACTATCTCCCTGACTGGATTCCTGGAGAGCAGTGACTATATTTCCTACCTGTTAGGTTTTTAGGAAGTATTTGGCTGGTTTGATTATAAAATGTGTAAGATGGGAGATTTCAGCACCAGGGAGAGGAGAGAAAGGAACACGATCATCTGAAGAGGAGTGTAAGTCTACTTGCAACAATGAGTATTCTATTCATGATTTTTGCAAATTCCTTCTTCTCCTTGGCTACATGAAGACACCTATCCTTCCTTTGTCATTGCTTTATTTAACTCCATATGTGAAATTCTTTTCATTATACTCTTGGCACACAAACCCATTTTTGATTAAGGTGTTCTAGTTATTCTTTCTCTGAAAACCATTATCTTGTTCTTTCATTTTTCCTGGTAAGGAAACACTGAGATACAAACTAGGTGAAACACGTCTATTGCAGAACTCTCATTATGTTCCAATCTGCAGGCAATTATTTACTAACATACCAACAGGTTTATGTGATTTTTTAAGAGGATTTGGGACATTTAAACAAACATTTATAAGTATCCCAACCAAGACACTTAAAATTACTTTTCTTAATTAATGCATAAATTAATTTAACCATGTTTATTGAGCAACTGCTAAGTACCGGGCTGTCTACTCCAGGCTAGTGAGAGTATGGTTATTAAGAAAGGAGTGTAGACAAAGAAGCATTAGATAATATCATGTGTGCTATGTGAAGAAGGGCTAGTGTGTATTGGGAGTAGATAGGGTCTCTTAACCCAGATGTGAGAGTACAGGGAGTTCTGGAAGGAAGTGACTAAGCTGAAATCTTAAGAATGAGCAGGACTAGACCAGATAAAGGTAAAAGCGGAGTAAAAAGGCAAAGAACTCAAATAGCAAGAGGTGGAACTGGAGAGTTTGGCAGGGGTTAGATCACGGGGTCTTGAAAGCAATGTTGAATACTGGCAGATTGAAACACATAGAACACCTTCACCTGAGCTTATATCTTGTGTATAATTTCATGGCACTAGACAAACATTTTCAGCACTGGAGAAATACTCTATGTTCTAGGTAAAGATATTTGTTTAAAAAGTATACCCTGAGGGCTTCCCTGGTGGTGCAGTGGTTGAGAATCTGCCTGCCAATGCAGGGGACGCGGGTTCGAGCCCTGGTCTGGAAAGATCCCACATGCCGCGGAGCAACTAGGCCCGTGAGCCACAATTACTGACCTGCGTGTCTGGAGCCTGTGCTCCGCAACAAGAGAGGCTGCGATAGTGAGAGGCCCATGCACCACCACGAAGAGTGGCCTCTGCTTGCCACAACTGGAGAGAGCCCTTGTGCAGAAATGAAGACCCAACACAGCCATAAATTAAAAAAAAATTTTTTTAAAGTATACCCGGAAAAATGGTTTACAAAATTGTTTCACTGTTAATTGACCATTGCTATATTATAGTTTCAGAGATACATTAACAACAATGGATTGACGAATAAATCTTCCATCTACTCAGTAATATTAATGAGCATCTACTATATTCCGGGCATTGTGTTAGATATTCTAGGGTTAAAAGATGAGAAGAAGAGAAGAATGCTATATTTTCCTTCAAGGAAGTATTGAGGTTAGAAAAAACAAAACCATAGATTTTTCTAAACAAAAACAATAACAAATGACAACTCTGTTTCTGTCATTGTCTCTGTCACCCTGCCTTGGCCACTAGAGTCAAGTTCTACCACTACCTCCTACTTCCACCGAGTTTTCCATATAGTCTAGTCCTCTATCCTCCATTAATTCCTATTGTTATTCTGTTGCAATGGCTCTTTTTGCCTGAGTCGTTTCCTTGTTTGGGAATCTTACCACTTCCATTTGAATCATGCAATATTTCACTAGCTGATTCTCTGCCTTTACTCTTTTCCTCTGTTCCATTCTCCAGTTCTCTGAAACCCTGATTTCACTCTTTCACTACTCTGTTTAAACACATCCTCTGGTTTACTCAGTTCATTAATATAGAATCCATGTATTTTATAAATATTATGCCTATATAAATAAAATATATTTTAATATATTTATCAAACATAGATAAAAGGCATATTTTAATAAGTAAATTAATTTAAATAAATAAAATACATATTCTATTTTAATAATTTAGCCTAACATTAAGGACCCCTTAGACTCTAAACTCAACTCCACCTTTAAGATCTTTTCTCTACTTCAAAGTATAACTGGGAGGAGGAGGGGAAGGACTGGCTCACCCCGAACAAAGTCTCAAAACTGGCATTGATTGTTTCAAAGTGTTTGAAGGCAGTATGTCCACTTGAAGGTTTCTAACAACATAATGAGAGTGCTTTAGAAGAAGCAAGGTAAATAGGAAGATTTTGATATGAAGAAAGCCAAAAAAGAGTGGCATCGTTTTACTTGCTCATAATTTATCTAGCTCCTGACCCCAGGCTTGCCTCCCCTTCAGGTTAGGTTCTGGAAACACCTCCATATCAGGAACTCTCTGTGAGAGCCAGGTGAGTCTATCAGTGTGCTTTGAAGACAGGATGCCTGTTCACACCTCTGCTTGCCCCACTTGTAGACTTTAAAACACCACCCTGGTACATTAGATCTGATCTAAATTCTGAGCCATTGTGAAGCCTGATTGTTAAAGAGTCCACACCCCTTCTCAAGTGCAATATCTGGGACGGTCAATGAGATTATGAGGGAGAGGGAGCAGGGAAGTGAATCGAATCTTCCATTATTGCTTAAGTTAAAAGTCTTGTTCTCTAAAGTTTGCTGAGTGTCCTGTTTCTGTGAGTAGAATAATGATTCCTCCAAATATGGCTGATCAGTCATAACTGGCACAGAAGCACATGCTCCCAGGTGCCAGGTTATTGCACACAGCAGATGTTTTTAGATTTGTGGCCAGTAGTAGTATCCTGTCAGATGCTGCTGAATCCTGGGTTCCGATAATGTCTTACACCCTAAATATCTTCCGAAAGAAACACATGCTTAGTAATTAAGAAATATACTCAAATTATCTTAATCCCATCCTCCCTCAAACATGTCTTAATTCTTTTGCTTCCAACACAACTCTGATGTTGTTCAGATATTTGTAGGCTTTGTGCTTCAGGGGAAATGAAGCTTGGTTACTCTTAAGACAATTGTGGTAATTCCATTTTCTTGACAGTGGTTGGTTTAGACAAGGGCATGTGATGTAATTCTGACCAATGAGCTATAAGAGGGAATCTGCTGAGGAGAGTGAGTGGGAAAATTTTTCTGTTTTCTGAAAAAGGTACACAGGCAGAAATTAGTCACTTTTTTTCTTGCCTATGGCTGCATGTAATGCCTGGAGACATAGAGTTACTGGAAAATCAAAGCCAGTAGAGAGGAGAATTCACAGAGAAGGAGAATCCGGGCAACTGATGAATTAACTTACTCTGGAACTTTCCTACCTCTGGTCTACTTGTCTTGTTCAATTATTAAACCCCTTATTGTTTTTTTGTTTGTTTGTTTTTGTGGTACGCGGGTCTCTCACTGTTGTGGCCTCTCCCGCTGCAGAGCGCAGGCTCCGGACGCGCAGGCTCAGCGGCCATGGCTCACGGGCCCAGCCGCTCCGCGGCATGTGGGATCCTCCCGGACCGGGGCACGAACCTGTGTCCCCTGCATCGGCAGGCGGACCCTCAACCACTGCGCCACCAGGGAAGCCCAACCCCTTATTGTTAACATCACTTTTAGAAGTAACCACTGGGATATTTGCAGTCTAAACCATCTAAACTGTTCTAGGAAGTTACTAATGTGGGTTTGAGACTCAAGTCTTAAGTAACTGACAGGCATCTCTCAAAAGGGCTGTGCTCATGTCATTTGGGAGACCTGCCTGCCATTCAGTTCACACTATAATGGTTGCATTCTTGGACCTGGATCATTTCTGGTATTACAACATAGTTTGTTTTCAGTGGAGCATGTGCCCAAATTGCTTTTTATGTTAAAGTTAATGACTTGTACTTTGTGACAGTTAAGTGAAATGGAAAGAACATTGGGCTGGAAGTAAGAAGACTTGGATTCTTGCCCTCTGTATGACCTTGGTCAGAAAACGGAACACTATGGGATGTGGTTTTCTCAACTGCTATATCAGGAGGCTACACCTGATTATCTCTAATGGGGTTCTGATTCCAATTTTCTAAAGCCCAAACATACCCACAAATTGCATCCAGGAATAAAGAGTAGGCACTCAACCTGGGGTGTTCCTAACAAGGAGATGTACTTTATATACTTTCTATTTTTTGTGTTCCATTATCCATCCATGCTATTGCATAAAGTTCTGTTAATAATCCAATAATGAGAGCTTTCTCATTAACTAATTTGGATCACAGTGCTGTCTGCACAGGGTTTGGCAAAATCAGGCCTATTGACCATTTGGTGAAGTGCTGGATACAGTGGAGGTAGGAACAATGAGAACTGCCAAGATGTGGGGGGATATCAGCTACTTTTGAAGTTGTTGAATGATATGAAGATTATATCATGCAACACAATAGAATCTCGAGACAAAATATCTAAATTGAAAAAGAAAACCATTTTAATGTATTTACTTAAGATTGAGCATTCAGAAATCTGGTTTCGAGTTATAGAAGTTAGTGTAGGAAATATTCTTAACAAAAAACATTTTATTCAAATTTCAGGGCCTACAAAGGAAGGGAAAGGGAGAGGAGATTTCTTCATAGTTACTACATACAACTTTCATTACTGGTCTTTATTAAAAGAGCCCCAAATAAGGTGTTCACAACAAAACAGGCCAGAGTAACTGCTTGTCACTGAACAGCAGTATGATAGGCAAGGGGCTTCATCCCTAACTGAAAAGTAGGATCCATACTCAGCTACCTACTGATGAGGTTGAGAGTCTCTTGTTCAGCAGCCCACGGACAAGCCAGAACGTCCTCCCATCTCACTCAAACTGCTTTTTTATGTTATCGCTGACACAGGCTGCCTTAGTTAATAGGATTATTGCTGTGTTGCATTTCTAGTGCACTGTTTTGCTTTGTTATAACTTTGCACAATAGGCTACCTACAGAGGCACTCATTAAGCCACTTGGGATTCATAAGCTGGATAGAATATCTTTGAAGAAAAAAGGGCAGAAGAGAACATGGTCACCAAGGTGACCAAGGCTAGAATAACAAAGAAGCTGGTTATACAGAAGATTACAATCAGTACAATCACGTCTTCATTATTAATGCTCCATGAACAAAACAAGCTGATGCAGATAAATGACAAGCTATTTCCAATCTTTTTCACTCACTATTATCATTGGATTAGAAGTCAGATGTCTGTACTGCCTTGAAAAGTACATTTCCATACTAAACTAAGGCTGAATAACCAAAGCCAATGAGAGAACTATTTATGCATGATCTAGTAAAAAGGAAAAAAAATGTATTCACCTCAAGCTAACCACACTGTCTCCCTAGACTAACTCATATTCAAAATGAAATCACTCATGCTTTTCCTTCCATTTGGAGGGCAACAAAGAACCTTTTAAATTTTTAAACTGAAGCTATGACAGCTGAACCAACAATAGGAAATAATAGTCTCTAAATCAGTTTAATGTGTTTAATAATAAATACCACCTCTTCATAAGTTCAACAGCAGGCTGGGTTTTCAGAAATGTTAACATGTGGAAAAAATAGGTGGTATAGGGCTGTATTCTTTGGTGCCTGCACAAAAGAAGGCCATACAAGATAGCAATGCTATTATCCTATCTCATGACTGCTCCACTCCTAACATTTTCTTTACAGTTACTGATGCTTCCTTCACTTAGCTGTTAATTCCTTTCCTGCTGAAAAACAGTGAAAAAAAAAAAAAAATAGATGAAACTAGGAATGGTGATGGGAGAGAGGATGGGCTCAGGAGCTTCTATCCAGGCAGTTCTTCCATTAAAATTTTCTCACATTCTTTCAATCCCTTCTCTTTATACACGACCATCTTTTTTTTTTTTTTTTTTTTTTGGATGTCCCCTGCATCGGGAGGCGGACTCTCAACCACTGCGCCACCAGGGAAGCCCTACATGACCATCTTTAGTTGAACATTCTTCACCACACGTCGGAATAATACATTACCTTTTTGCTTTAATGACACTCATCATTGATTCTCTTTCTTCACGCATGGATTACCTTTTAAAATACCTATCATCATGACACCCTTCTCCTCACTGTTACTCTTCTAGATGCTCAAAGTCTTTCATGATGTGAACCCACCCACCCTAACTAATGTTTCCTAATACTTCCTAACTCAGCCCTCCATGTGCATCCTCTGGCTTAGTCAAATACTTCTCCGGGTCTCCTGACCACTTCCGGCTCATGCCTTCGTTATGCTGTTCCACCATATTGGAAGTCCCTCTCTTCCCACCTCCACTCATCCTAAAAGCAGTCAACCTTCCAAATTCAACAAGATATCCAGGAAGATGCTAACTTGCTCAAACTTTCTCTAGTAAATGGTTGAACCAGGATTCAAATCCAGAGAGACTGTCTCTAGAGTCTGTGTTCCTGACTATTAAATAAGTATTAAAACTAAAAAGTGAAAATGGAACTTTAGGACTTTATTCACGTTTTAGAATTTGGAGATAATGAAGTCTGCACTTAGTGTAAATTTAGGGCTTCTCGAAACAATTTTAGAAATCCTACATAAATAAGTAGAACTCAATATTAATGCTAACTGTCATGCATATGTTTTAACATTATACAACTATAACCATAATTACATAAGTGGAACTTAAGGAGAAAAAATATTTTAAATGTATGTGAAAAATGGTATTGATGGGATAGTAATGATTCCATTTCTAAGAAAGCATAATCCAAAATAGAGTTATGTATGTACTATTTTCAGAAGTGAAATAATAGAAATTGACCAGGTTTTGCTAATTTTAAAATTATCCATCTATTACACAGCAACAATGGAATGCTAGTCACTTAACCTCAAGAAAAGTTGTAATGAAAAAAAAAAGTTATCAGACCTAGATTTAAATATAATGCCTCAAGTAGATAAGTAATAATGCCACTATGGGATAGATTTAATTGCATAATTATTAGTGCATGAGGATATATTTGGAATTAGTAATAATCTCTTTAAATTACTTTAAAATTGTTATAGGGGGCTTCCCTGGTGGCGCAGTGGTTGGGAGTCCGCCTGCTGATGCAGGGGACGCGGGTTCGTTCCCCGGTCCGGGAGGATCCCGCGTGCCGTGGAGCGGCTGGGCCCGTGAGCCATGGCTGCTGAGCCTGCGCGTCCGGAGCCTGTGCTTCACAACGGAAGAGGCCACAACAGTGAGAGGCCCGCATGCCACAAAAAAAAAAAAAAAAAAAAAAATTTTTATAGGTAGCTTAATAAAGATATGATCATTGTCTAATGATATGGAGAAGCAAAAAAGAAAACAGAAAAAAAAATAGAAGAAAACTTGATCGTATACCAGGAAGTATTTAAAAATAACAAAACAAAATCAAAACACATTAAATATCATGTTGCCATTCCTTGTTAATGGCCATTAGCCTGAATGTGGGATTTATATTTGATTGCTTATTTCAGGAGTTTTATTTTATAAATTAAAAGTACCTGGAAAAAAATCATGGATAGAGAAATTGAAGAAAAATCATGTGAAATGAGAGAAAAAATAAAAATTATTTAATTTGGAGAGACCACTTAAACTAGTGATATTAGAGATAATCAGCAGGAATAATAAAAACTTTTCAAAATAGCTAATATTTATGAAACTCTTATGTGTCTACTCTGTTCACTGTCTTTTTTAGCCTTCTGACCAGGCTTAAGGTTGGCATAACAGATTTCAATTTTACTAAAAATAAAATGATATTTTAGAGAAGTTTCCCCAAATATATTTTATGAAAATATCTGAATAAATGAAATGTAATTGAACACTTGGGATTTCCTTAGCAGATAATAAGAGAAAGATCTAGGAAAAAAATGTCCTTAAAATTAAGAAAGAAGTAATTTTAAATTCACAAAGGTCCTTTCAGGAATGCACATATTATTATTAGTTGGAATAACAAGTGTATATTGCACCATTCACAAATATTAGTGGTGATTTTCATTTTCTTGAAGATGGCACTTAGGTAGATATATCATAAGTTCAGTTTCATTAAAGTAAATGTTTAAGGGTTGACTCATTCGGTTTTTAAAAAATGTATTTTGTTTACTTGAGACAACTTTGTAGTTTGTTCATTTAAAATTATGTAATAAGATAACTATATGTAGTTTTATTGGTTTTCTTTCTGTGATTTTTTTATACTAAGTAATTTTTTTTGGCTTATAATAGATAAGAGTTGTTTCCATTTTCCACTTCACTTTGACAGTGATAACCCTGACTTGAATGCTTTGTCAGCAGGATCTGTTCTAATAGAAATGAACTTGGGTAATCTGCTTCAAAGAAAGCAAAAAAATGGAAAGACCATACAGATATAGGGTATTAATTACATTCCACTGTATACAACTTTTTGATTAGAATAACTGAATGATACTTTTGAAAAATAAGTATAAATCACTTATATTCTAAGGATAGATTGCTATTTAAGGAAAATAATAATGCCTTGGGCTCTACATACATAAAGTGATAAAAGATCATTAGTGTGGATGATCAGATTTCTCAAAATCAAATCTGTGCAGCTCAGCAGGCTAGGACACATGGAGAGAAGCCAATATATAAGTCTCTGTCCATAAGAATTGAGCACTTAGAGGAGGATTAACCTGATGTGGAATGTCCTAGGCCTACACTAAACAAATATGACACCAAGAACTCCATGCAAAGGGCTCAAACTGAGGCCCAGGTACACCTTGGGGATATGACCAAATTTACCCAGGGTGAAAATTATTCTCTCCACAGCCATTTGGATTCAAATTTTTAAAAGGCTATAATGAGTCATCTTTACCTCTGCATGAAACCAAAGTACATATTAGTGCAGCAGGTGAATTTATCAAGTGGTATTCAAGTGTTAAAAATTACTAACTCACCCTGGGAGGGTATTTCTTTTGCTTTTAATTTGGAAGTCCCTGACACATAATTTTCAGTTTGGATTTAGGAGCTTTATCATAACTGTTAAAAGATATGATTCACATCATTAAACATGATCATTTTCATCATAAAGAAAATGATTCACACACTAAAACCCATGCAAAATATTTTATTTTTTTCTTTGAATAATTCAACTTAGTATGGAAATACTTTTATCCTTGAAAGTTTAAAATTCCTCATTTAAAAAAATACATAGTCAGTGTTAATCTCTTCTATGTAATAACAATATGTTTTATTCTTTCTAATTAAACAAAAGAGTGGGAGTGTATGAGGGTAGGTTTTATACTGTAAGTATACTATATAGATTGAGAAGTTTAGTTGTGTATTTCAGCCACAAAATAGTGAGTATACCTTTATTTCTTGGAGAACATTACATTTTGAACCTACCTAATCAAAGGGAAACTTTTAGAAGGAAAACTTTTAGAAAGGAAAATCAACTAAACTCTTAGAAAAGAAAATCAACTAAAAACGACCAAGAAAACAGCTTGACAATGTATAGCAGATTGGTCACCCTGGTCTAAGCTCATATACATACCTTCCTTTCCAATTAAGGGGAGCTTGAGGAGGGAGAGTATTTAGAATCCTTTAAGGATTATTTATTGCGGGTAAGATGCAAAAATATATATACATTTAAATGCTAGTTAGAAAAAGGTGTTTATTAGAGTATGGAATAAGTTTAAAATTTTTAAAAATATGCCTCACAGTATGGGTGTGAGCAGAAAATTTGCTATGTAATGGAACGTACACTGATCAAGTACTTACCACCCAGATTCATTGGCCATAAATGCCCTGCCCACTTTCTCTCCTTGGGTGCCAACTGCATGACCTTTCAGAAAGTGATGATGAAAGTAGGGATTCTGATTTCAAAAAGGGAGTGAAATGGTAGACCTGAACATGAACTAACTCTTAATGGTAGGTCTGGGTGCTATGTCTTCTACCAATCAACCTCACCATGGTCGATGGGCCTGATTTCCCTAAACCCTGTGCAGATAGAACTGTGATAATGACTATACCAGTTCCCACACAGGGATATGGGCACAGCTATTATTCTGTGATAAACCAAGCGCTCCCCATTCTGTGAGGAAACAGAACCATCATTAATGGTGGTTATATATTCAAGAGTCCAATCTAGCTAATTTGTAGTTTGGCATCAGACAGGCATCTTGGGAAAGGCAGTAAGATCAGACATTAGCATTATTATGTCTTCTTTGATAAACTTCCTTTCTTTGGGGGAAGGGAGAGTTATGTCCAGGTATAAAGGAGGATGTTTATAGCCAAATAAGAATGGAATATACACAGCCAAACATCAGCAGAGTCCCTTTGACTAAGTCCATGATTTGCTGTTGAGTTAGGCTGGGTATCACCCATGGTCAAGGTTGATAGGTAGCAAGTGAGCAGGGGCAAATCATGAACTGAAGTGGAAGGTGCTCACTGCTCATCCTAGAGCTAGGTTTTTCCAGAAGTTTAGTTGGCATTTCAGTTGAAACACTTTAAGCTAAGATTCATGAAAACTGGACTTGTACATTTCCACACACACTAATTTTTCAAGTATGTGAATCAACTCCACTTCAAAAATATAATTTTCTCTTAGTGTTGTTACTTTCACTGAAATGCACTAATGTAATGCATTTGATTATAATGATTAGACAGAAAATCAATATTTTAAGATATTAAAACTCAAAAAAAACCCCACTTCTACTTCAAGTAGATGAACAGATGAAAAGTGTTTCAATCTCAGAAAGCCCACACCCAGTTATGGTCTGATCAAGCCGTGCTGGCAAAATATACCACTCTGAGAGGACTGATTCCTTTTAAGGAGAGTTAATCTCTTTGGATTCATTTAACTGCGGAACATCACTCTTTAAAATGTGAATATATTAAATAGAATAATAAATCTGTGAATTGTCAGCATATATTTTACTTCTTGATGCTATTCCTATAACGGGATATAGAAAGAAATCACTGAGAAGTTCTTATAATAAGAAAAGATAAAAGAAACAAAAAAATGTGAAGAGTAATTTTTACTTTCAGGGACTTTCAGTGCATATATGGATAGAAGTCAGCAGTCATTCAAAGTCAACATTTTGAAGAATACAATCAATAGGAAGTGGTTTAGAAGGTAACAGCAGACCATGCAAGGCGCTGACATTGTTCAACATATAAGAAGGAAAGACAAGTAAGACAACTAAGATTTGTATTTTTGTGGGTGTAATCATGAGATTCAGGGAATCTTATCCCAAAAATGAATATGTGATTAAAGACATCCTTTTCAAAGGACTTTATTAATCACTAAGTTCATGTTTCTAGCCTTAATTCAGCTAATTCAGTAACTCTTAAATAATTAGGAAACAATCTTTCAAGGCAGTTATAACGCAGCTTAAGAGACAAGGGAGATGGGATTCAAGAAGGTGATCCACCATTAGCCCATTATGGAGAGCATTAATACTTTCATGGATCTATCAATCATTTCTAATGATTCTAAAGCATTCAGTTGAGGAACTTTAGAACAAGTTACCATGATTTAAAATGAAAAATAACTCAACTTAGTCTTTTTACAATATTATTTGAGGTTTTATATGGATTTTGGAGAAACACATAAGCACTGATATAAATATTTTGAGATCACTGGAGATTCTTTGATAAAGGATAATTTGGTAATGAAGCTGGACTATATTAGAAGAGCCAACTGACTTTCTTATCCAATGAAGGCCTCAATCACATTCAACCTAATATTTGGCTGGATTTTTAACTTTCTGCTTCTATAGATCTCAACAGGATGCTATTTAAAACCCTTCAGAGATGAAAACTCTTCAGCTGCTGCTTCCTTTATGAATTAGCACTATGCCCATCTTCTAACAAATATGCGTTTTAAAAAAATGTTCAGCTTCATTGAGACATACTGACAAAATTGTAAGATATTTAAAGTGTATATTGTAGCGATTTGATTACATATACAATGTGAAAGGATTCTC
Source organism: Neophocaena asiaeorientalis asiaeorientalis (assembly GCF_003031525.2). Taxonomy (NCBI): domain Eukaryota; kingdom Metazoa; phylum Chordata; class Mammalia; order Artiodactyla; family Phocoenidae; genus Neophocaena; species Neophocaena asiaeorientalis. The sequence continues at coordinate 9,488,605 of NW_020175039.1, forward strand.
CCATCTAGTTAATTAACACATCCTTCACCTCACGTATCTACCAATCTATCAATCGATCTATCAACCTATTTTTTTTTTTTGGTGGAACATTTAAGTTCTACTCTCTTAGTAAGTTTCCATTATATAAAACATTGTTATCAACTGTATTCACCATGTTTTACATTAGATGCCTAAACCCTATTCATTCCATAGCTGAAAGTTTGTACCCTCTTACCAAACTCTTCTTATTTACCATACCCGCCAGCTCTGGCAACTACTTTTTTACTCTCTGTTTCTATAAGTTTGGCTTATTTCACTTAGCATAATGCTATTAAGGGTCATTTATGTTGTTGCAAATGGCAGGATTTCCTTCTTTCTCAGGGCTGAATGATATTCCATTGTATATACATATACCATATCTTTTTTATTCATTCATCCATCGATGGACACTTAGGTTGTTTCCATATCTTGGTTGCTATAAATAATGCTTCAATAAACATGGGAGTACAGATATCTCTTCAAGATCCTGTTTTCATTTCTTTTGGATATATACCCAGAAGTGGAATGGCTGGATCACATGATAGTTCCATTTTAAATTTTTTGAAGAACCTCCATAGTGTTTTCTATAGTGGCTGCATGAATTTACGTTCCCACTAACAGTGCACAGGGTTCCCATTTCTCTATATTCTCAACAACACTTAGATCTTGTCTTTTTGCTGATAGCCATCCTAATTATCATCAGGCATGAGGTGATGTATCATTGTGGTTTTGATTTGCATTTCCTTAATAATTAGTGATGTTGAGTACCTTTTCATGTACCTGCTGGAGATTTGTATATCTTTGTTGGAAAAAAATCTCTTCAGTTCCTCTGTCCATTTTTAAAATCAGACTGTTTGCTTTTTGCTACTGAGTTGTATAAGTTCGTTATATATTTTGGATGTTAACCCCTTATCAGATATATGATTTGCAATTTTTTTTCATTCTGTAGGTTGCCTTCTCATTCTGTTGATGGTTTTCTTTGCTGTGCAGAAGCTTTTAGTTTAATGTTATCCCACTTGTTTATTTTTGCTTTTGCTGCCTTTGCTTTTGGTGTCAAATCCAAAAAATCATTGCCAAGGAACTTACCCCTATGTTTTCTTCCAGGATTTTTATGATTTCAAGTCTTTAATCCATGTTGACTTAATATTTGTATATGGTGTAAAATAGGGGTCCAGTTTCACTATTTTGCATGTGGCTGTGCAGTTTTCCTAACACCGCTTATTGATAGGGATTGCATTGAACCTGCAGATTGCTTTGGGTAGTATGGACATTTTAATAAAACTAATTCTTACAATTTATGAGAATGAAATACCTTTCCACCTATTTGTGTCTTTTCAATTTCACCAATGTCTTATTGGTTTCAGAGTACAGATTTTTCACCCCCTTGGTTAAATTTATTCCTAGATATTTAATTATTTTTGGTGCAGTTGTAAATGGGATTGTTTTCTTAATTTCTCTGTTTAATGGTTCATTTTTAGTGTATAGAAACCACCTGATTTTTATATATTGATTTTGTATCCTGCAACTTTACTGAATTTATTAGTTTGAACAGTTTTTTTTTTTTTTGTGGAGACTTTAGGGTTTTCTATATATAATATCATGCCATCTGAAAATAGAGATAGTAGTACTTCTTCCTTTCCGTTTTGGATGCCTTTTATTTCTTTATCTTGCTAATTGTTTGGGCTAGGACATACAGTACTAGGTTGAATAAAGTGGTGAGAGTAGGCATCTTTGTCTTGTTCCTGATCTTAGAGGAAAAGTTTTCAGCTTTTCATCTTTAAGTATCATGTTAGCTCTGGGCTTATCGTATATGGCCTTTATTATGTTTAGATTTTCTATTTCTTTATGACTCAGTCTTGTTGGGTTGGATGTTTCTAGGAATTTATCCATTTCTTCTAGGTTGTTCAATTTGTTGGTGTATAATTATTCATAGTAGTCTCTTATAACCCTTTGCATTGTCTGGTATCAGTTTTAATGTGTCCTCTTTCATTTTTAATTTTATTTAGTTGAGTCCTCTTCTCTTTTCTTCTTGGTAAGTCTAGCTAGACATGTTTACAAGCTCCTTCTGGGGAGACACTGGAATGGAGCAGGCCAGAGGGAGAATGTAGAGATGGTATTCTCAGCCAGCAGCTTTTAAAATAGGCAAATAGGCCTCTTTCTGGAAAAGACTAGGAAATGAGTGTCCTTTTTTTGCCTTCTCCCTCTGTGCTGAGCCCTGGTGGGAATACTCACAGCAAGTCCTCGTGAGCCAACGCTATAGTCTTGCAGGTTTTATGGACCCAAACCCTGTTGGCTCTCTGAAGTGGATGTTTTGGGTGTCCTTCCCTCAGGTGGAAGTCTTAAAAGTTGGGATGCTAGATGTGGGGTCCAAACGTTTTGCTTTACAGGGAGAAGCTGGGAGTTGTGAGTTCCCTCCTGATTGTGTATTGCTGTGCTAGGGGTGAGGTTTATGGCAAGAACATGTTTCAGTCTTTCCCATCTTTTTCGATGTGGGTAATTTCTCATTTGCCTGATGTGTAGGAGTTGCTCAGCTAGTTTCTAAATTTCTTTCAGAGGGAATTGCTCTGTATGTAGCTGTTGATTTGGGGTTTCTGTGGGAGGAAGTGTGGTCAGGAGCCTCCTGTGTGGCTATCGTGGACCGGAACTCAATATGCGTTTTTTCTTTAGGTGGACAAAGGGACTAGAGTGTCCTGAGAGTCTCCTACTTGAGGCTCTGTGGTTAAGTGCTGTAGAGTTAGAGAAACAAGAGGCAGAGCTACTACCTGCAAGATGTGTATTATTTAATACACACACAGTCTAGCTGTTGGAATCAATAATTAACAGCACAAATACCATATAACTTAGTGCTAGATGTGGATCTCAGTGCTGTGGAAAAGTCAAAGGATAAAGAAATCAAACTAAAGGAAAACTTTGGCGAGAAAATAATTAAACTGGGTTTCAGAAGACGGACAAAATTTATCATGACAAAGGGAAGAAGAAAAAGCGACAAGACATAAAATAATGAAGCCTTATGAGTGACTTGGAAGGAAATTGTTATTTTGTGTTTTTTCCCATGGAGCAGACTCTTTCAAAGGATATTCACTGCCAGGTATAACCCGCTGAAAAAAGGAGGGTGCTGTATGAGGTTATGGATTATTCATTAAAATCCCTATGTATGTATGTATGGTGTTTATTGCTAAATGTTTTCTGAAAGTCTCCTTACTGAAGAGCTCTCAAATCAATAGGATACATTTTGATTATTAATCACTGTTTTCAGAACAACATTATAATAAATGCTACCACTTCGCTTTATTTAAGCACAACTACTGATCTGATTGCCCCCATTTATGCATTAGTAATTTTTTAAAGTTTAAAATGTTAATTTCTTAACTGTTATATTTTTTTCAGGTTAAATTCAGAGTGCTACTGTACAAATAGGCAGCACTGGAATTGTCACAAATGAGGGAGAAATTGACTACATATCTTTATCCTCAGTGCCACAGTGGTATACGTGTACTTAAAGCAATTTGCTCATTAAGCAGAAACTGTCAGCAGAAAAGTTCTGCCAAAAGCAGCAGAAAGTATCAGTTTGGAATGCAACCTTTCCTCTCAATTTTGGCTAAAGTGTCAAGCTGCTTTTTTTTTTTAATGCTAATTTTACACGTTTTAAAAGCAGTTCAGGGTGTTATCTCCAGAGTTTATTTTGTTTCACAACTTTGTATATCCTCCTCATTTTCCTCATCTGTAAAATGGAGATAATAAAAGACCCAAACTTACAAGTTTTTGTAGCAATTAAACGAGTTAAAATATATAATGTATCAATATTTAGAAATATCTAAAGTTTCCAAAGGAGTAAAAATATATAAAGTATTATGTAGCGCTAATTTGTAGCAGGCATATATTTAACACTCTATAAGCATTACTTTTTGTTGTTGCTGTTGCTATTATTACTAAGCCATAAATTAACAAGAAGCCAAAGTCCTTACAGTTTGCAAAAAAAAAAAAAAAAAAAAAAAA
>NW_020175039.1:9492634-9525848 GCF_003031525.2 Neophocaena asiaeorientalis asiaeorientalis
AAAAAAAAAAAAAAAAAAAAAAAAACTGATTCACAAATAAAATAATAATTCAACCAAAGAACTGATGCAGGCAAGACAAACAAATTAGCCAGTCAAGAAACCGGAGTAAAATGAATTTACTGACAGAAGACTGGTGAGCACTAGAATTATTAATAATTATTAATAATTACCCATCATGTACTTTAATGCTTTTACTAGGCTACATCTTTTCTCATCTATATACAAGTATATTAAAGTATTGCTTGCTGTCATCTACGCATCTCATACTGAGTCAGTATCAGATTTAGATGGTGTCTCCTATCAATTTTTCATTTGCATCTGCTGTGATCCTTTTCATCTTCTTTCAACTAAGTTGTCAGTCCGAGGTAAAGGCTTGTTCAACTTATTTAAAACATCCATTATGCTACCCTCCATAGTATATTAAGTTGAAGCCTACATAATGTCTCACAAAGAGTTTTGGAGTGTATATTATGAGACTTGAATTTTTGTTCTAGCTCTGCCACCACCTATTCTTCAGATCCTAAACTAGTCATTTAAATTGGCCTCAGATTTGGCCTTCATACAATGAGGTGATAGGCTACATGATTTCTGTGATCCTTTTCAGCTCTAAAGTTTTGGTTCTAAGTCTGTAGAAAAAAATACATTTGTGAATTAAACAACTGTCTCTTTAATTCTTTATTCAAAATCAAGAAGAATATACCTGGGAAACCATTTCCTGTTAGATAGTTAGCTAGAATTACTTGGAAATTACACAATTTCAAGATAAAGCTTCCTCTGCATTTAGAAGAAATGAACAACCTATCATTTGTGTAAACATGAATGTTTCATAAAATAGATTAATAGAATATTGAATTAATGGATTAAAGCATCAGAAACAAAACCTACTGGTCTTCATCAGTACCATTTAGAATTTTTCCTCACTAGATTTATTGTGACCACATGAAAGCATTTTCTTTATTTTGTTTGTTTACAAACTTTTTTCATCAATTTCACTAGATTTGATTCAATCTGAATCATTTATAATTTATACTTCATTTATGATATTTCTGTATGGCTTACAGATTCTCATTTTATTCAGATAACAATAAAATATACATATATAAAGTGTACAATTTGATGTTTTAATATATTTACATGCTTCTTTTTTTTTTTTTTTTTTGCGGTACACAGGCCTCTCACTGTTGTGGCCTCTCCCGTTGCGGAGCACAGGCTCTGGACGCGCAGGCCCAGTGCCCATGGCTCACGGGCCCAGCCGCTCTGCGGCACGTGGGATCCTCCCGGACCAGGTACATGCTTCTTTTTTTAATAGGTATACACTTCTGGGGCTATTATCACAATCAAGGTAATAAACATATTTATCTCCCCCAAAAGTTTCCTTTTGCTCCTTTGTAATCTGTCTCTCCAACCCACCTACTCCCCCACCCCCGACCACTGCACTCTTCCCCCCGGGAAACTACTGATCTGCTTTCAGTTATATAGATTACTTTGCATTTTCTTGAGTTTTATATAAATGGGATCACATAGTATGTACTTTTTTTTTTTACTAAGTTCTTTCACTCAGTATAATTATTTCAAGATTTATGCATGTTGTGTGTGTCAGTCAGTAATTCATTACATTTTATTGTATGAACACATCACATTTGGTTATCCATCCACCTGTTGATGGACATTTGGGTTATTTCCAGTTTTGACTATTGAAATAAAGATGCTATGAATACTGGGTACCATTTTTTTGTACGGACATACAGTTTTGCTACTTAAATAAATACTTAATATTGGATTGGCTGAATTGTATGATTTTTAACTTTTTTAGAAACCTGTCAAACTATTTTCCATAGCAGTCATACCATTCACATTCCTGCCAGAAGTGCATAACAGTTCCATTTCCTTTACACCCTCAACTTTGTCAAAGATCAGTTGTCCATATATGTGTGTGGGTCTATTTCTGGAATCTCTACTCTGTTCCACTGATCTAATTGTCTGCTTTTATGCCAATTATACACTGTGGCATCATAATAAATCTTGAAAGCAGGTAATGTTATTCCTCCAACTCTGCTCTTCTTTTTCAAAGTTGTTTTACTGACTCTACGTTCTTCGTATTTCCATATGAGTTTTAGAATCAGCTTGTAAATTCCTTCAATTAAAACATGCTAGGATATGGGTTAGCATCGAATTTAATATACAGATAAGTTTGGTGAAAACTGACACCTTAACAATTTTGAGTCTTCTGGCTGATAAATAAGGTATAGCTCTCCATTTAGCTCTTCCTTACTTATTTTTTGCAATGTTTTATATGGTTTTCTTTTTTAGTTTGTTTATATGGTGAAATGCATTGCTTGATTTCAAATGCTAAACCAACCTTGCATTACTGAAATCTTCCCTATTTTGTAATAATTTCTGCTTTGATATTTATAATTTAGAGTTTAAAACATGTCTTCTAGGTTCTTCGAGTGAAAATTGGGGTGATTAATTTAAACCTTTTTGTCTCTGTAATATCATTATCTAGTGCTATAAATTCCTCTTAAAATACTTGTTTCCCATAGCTTTTTATATAATTGTACTTTCACTGCCATTTAGTTATTATTTCCCTTTTGATTTATTCTTTGATTCATGTGTTATTTGATTTCCAAGTATTTGGGGACTGATTTAATTCTAGTTAATTAAATTTCTGTCAGCAAAATACTTTGTGTGACTTCAATCACTTTAAATTACTGAGACTTATTTTTATTGTCCAGAATGTGATATACTTCATTAAATGTTTCATGTGCACATGAAATGTATGTGTATTGGGCTGTTTTGAGGTGGAGTGTTCTATAAACGTCAATTAGGTTAAGTTGGCTGATAGAGTTCAAATCTTTTATGTCCTTATTATATTTCTGTCTACTAGTACTGGTTCTACCAGTTATTTAGAAAGGCATATTTACATTTCCAAATATAATTGTGGCTTTAGAGCTATCAGTTTTTGCTTAATGTATTTTGAAGCTATGTCATAAGGTACATAAACATTTAGGATTGTAAAGTCTTTTTAATTGTTTTATTGTTAAAGTTTACTTATTAATATTATTATTATGAAATGACCTGATGTTATCCTTTGCTCTGAAGTCTACTTTTTCTTATAATTAGTGTTAACATAATGTATAATTTTCCATCTATTTAAATATTTGTATCTTTAAAGTGTGTTTCTTGTAAATAGAATTAGTTTGGTCTGGCTTTAAAAAAATCAATTTATAATCAACTTCTAATTGTTGTATTTAGCCCATTTATACTTAATGTCATTATTGATATGGTCATGTTTAAATCTATAGTCTTGCCATCTATTTTCTATCTTACTATCTGTTCTTCAATCTCCTTTTCATCTTTTTCTTCCTGCTTTTTTTTTTTTGGTACGCAGGCCTCTCACTGTTGTGGCCTCTACCATTGCGGAGAACAGGCTCCAGACGTGCAGGCTCAGCGGTCATGGCTCACGGGCCCAGTGGCATGTGGGATTTTCCCGGCCCGGGGCATGAACCCGTGTCTCCTGCATCGGCAGGCGGACTCTCAACGACTGCGCCACCAGGGAAGCCCCTTCCTGCTTTTAAACTAATAAAATATTTACATGTTTCCATTTTATTTCTTTTTTTGGAATTATTATAAACTCTGTTTTGTTATTTTTGTGGATGCTTTAGGTTTTAACACTTACTTAACATACAGTACAAGAACCTTACAATATTAAGACTTATATTGCTCTTCTCTTGGCCTTTATGTTATCATTGCCACATATTTTATACATATGCATGTTGTAAATACCACAATACATTGTTTTACTTTGTTAGTTCCTAAAAGGATTTAAATACTAAGAAAAAAATCATACACATTTATTTGTATAGTCACCATTATCTGGTGCTATTCACTTCAAATACCGGTGTGTATTTATAGTCCATCTCCTGTTGTTTTCTTTTGATTGTATATCTGAAAAGTCATTATGTTGCTTTCATTTTTGAGAATTTTTTTTCGGTAGGCATGGAATTCTAAGATGACAGGTCTCTTTTACTTATTATTTTTTAATATTTATTTAGCTGCACCGGGTCTTAGTTGTGTCAGGTAAGATCTTTTACTTGTGGCATGTGGGCTCTTAGTTGCGGCACATGGGATCTAGCTCCCTGACCAGGGATCAAACCCAGGCCCCCTGCATTGGGAGCGTGGAGTCTTAACCACTGGACCACCAGGGAAGTCCCTCTTTTACTACTTTAAATATGTTGCTCCATTGTCTTCTCACCCTGTTTCTGACAATAAGTTTGCTATAATCCTTAATTCTGTTCCTTTTCTTTTTTAATTTTAAAATTATTAATTAATTTTTGGCTGTGTTGGGTCTTTGTTGCTGCATGCGGGCTTTCTCTAGTTGTGGCGAGTGGGAGCTACTCTTCGTTGTGGTGTGCGGGCTTCTCATTGCGGTGGCTTCTCTTGTTGCGAAGCATGGGCTGTAGGTATGTGGGCTTCAGTAGTGGCAGCACACAGGCTCAGTAGTTGTGGCTCGTGGGCTCTAGAGCACAGGCTTGGTAGTTGTGGTGCACGGGCTTAGTTGCTCCATGCCATGTGGGATCTTCCCAGACCAGGGCTTGAGCCCATGTCCCCTGCACTGGCAGGCGGATTCTTAACCACTGTGCCACCAGGGAAGCCCTGTTCCTTTTTTCTTTAACTTTGAATTTAATTACAGTTTATTTTCTTTTTAACATCTTTATTGGAGTATAATTGTTTTACAACGGTTTGTTAGTTTCCACTGTATAACAAAGGGAATCAGCTATACATAAACATATACCCCCATATCTCCTCTCTCTTGCATCTCCCTCCCACCCTCCCTATCCCACCTCTCTTTGTGGACACAAAGCACTGAGTTGATCTCCCTGTGCTACGTGGCTGCTTCCCACTAGCTATCCATTTTACAATTGGTAGTGTAAATATATCCATGCCACTCTCGCAGTTCATCCCAGCTTACCCTTCCTCTTCCCTGTGTCTTCAAGTCCATTCTCTACATCTGCATCTTTATTCCTGTCCTGCCCCTAGGTTCTTCAGAACCTTTTTTTTTTTTTTAGATTCCATACACATGTGTTAGTATACAGTATTTGTTTTTCTCTTTCTGACTTACGTCACTCTGTGTGACAGTGAGGTCCATACACCTCACTACAAATAACTCAATTTCGTTTCTTTTTATGGCTGAGTAATATTCCATTGTGCATGCCATATCTTCTTTATCCATTCATCTGTCGATAGACAAAGGTTGCTTCCATGTCCTGGCTATTGTAAATAGAGCTGCAATGAACATTGTGGTACAAGACTATTTCTGAATTATTGTTTTCTCAGGGTATATGCTCAGTAGTGAGATTGCTGGGTCATATGGCAGTTCTATTTTGAGTTTTTAAAGGAACTTCCATACTGTTCTCCAGAGTGGCTGTATCAATTTACATTCCCACCAACAGTGCAAGAGGGTTCCTTTTTTCCACACCCTTTCCAGCATTTATTGTTTGTAGATTTTTTGATGATGGCCATTCTGACCAGTGTGAGGTTATAACTCACTGTAGTTTTGATTTGCATTTCTCTAATGATTAGTGATGTTGAGCATTCTTTCATGTGTTTGTTGGCAATCTGTATATCTTCTTTGGAGAAATGTCTATTTAGGTCTTCTGCCCATTTTTGGATTGGGTTGTTTGTTTTTTTGATATTGAGCTGCATGAGTTGCTTGAATGTTTTGGAAATTAATCCTTTGTCAGTTGCTTTGTTTGCAAATATTTTCTCTCATTCTGAGGGTTGTCTTTCATCTTGTTTATGCTTTTCTTGGTTGTGCAAAAGCTTTTAAGTTTCATTAGGTCCCATTTGTTTATTTTTGTTTTTATTTCCATTTCTCTAGGAGGTGGGTCAAAAAGGATCGTGCTGTGATGTATGTCATACAGTGTTCTCCCTATGTTTTCCTCTAAGAGTTTTATAGTGTCTGGCCTAATATTTAGGTCTTTAATCCATTTTGAGTTTATTTTTGTGTATGGTATTAGGGAGTGTTCTAATTTCATTCTTTTCCATGTAGCTGTCCAGTTTTCCCAGCACCACTTATTGAAGAGGCTGTCTTTTCTCTGTTGTAATGATCTTGCCTCCTTTCTCAAAGATAAAGTGACTATACGTGCGTGGGTTTATTTCTGGGCTTTCTATCCTGTTCCGCTGATCTATGTTTCTGTTTTTGTGCCAGTGTCATACTGTTTTGTTTACTGTAGCTTTGTAGTATAGTCTGAAGTCCAGGAGCCTGATTCCTCCAGCTGTGTTTCTCTTTATCAAGATAGATTTTGTTATTCGGGGTCTTTTGTGTTTCCGTACAAATTGTGAAATTTTTTGTTCTAGTTCTGTAAAAAATGCCATTGGTAGTCTGATAGGGATTGCATTGAACCTGTAGATGGCTTTGGGTAGCATAGTCATTTACACAATGCTGATTCTTCCAATCCAAGAACATGGTATATCTCTCCATCTGTTTGTATCATCTTTAATTTCTTTCATCAGTGTCTTATAGTTTTCTGTATACAGGTCTTTTGTCTCCTTAGTAGGTTTATTCCTAGGTATTGTTCCTTTTTATATACTGTTTATAATGTGTTTTATTTTTTCATTGCTTTTAAGATTTTCTGTTTTTTTGTGAACAGTTTGATTATAATATGCATTGGTTACATTTTCTTCATAATTCTTGGGTTTGGGGTACATTGAGCACTTTGGATTTATGGGCTTTTAATTTTCATCAGACTTTGAAAAAATTTGGAAATTATTTCTTTAAATATTTTTTCTGTTCCTCATCCATTTATTTTAGGGACTCCAAATACATGTATACTATACCATTTGAAAATTGTCCCAGATCTCTTTAATGCTCTGGTCAGCAGAGTGTCCTTTCTGTTTGTGCATTATTTTGGATAGTTTCTATTGCTGTGTCTTTAAGTTCAATATGCTTTTCTTTTGCCACATATAAGTTTCCATTAATCTCATCCAGTTTATTTTCCATCTCAGACATTGTAGTTTTTATATCTAAAATTTTGATTTGGCTCTTTCTTATAGCTTCTATGTATCTACTTTTTACAAAATTTTCAAAATTTTGAAAATACAGAATACAGTCACAAAAAATGTTTTAAAGTCCTTCTCTGATACTTCTAGCATCTGTGTCAGCTCTGTGTTGGTTTTATTTTTTCCCTCCTAATCATGGGTGTGTTCTTGTGCTTCTTTGCATGTCTCGTTATCTTTGATTGCAATGCCAGACATTGTGAATATTACCTTCTTAAATGCTAGACATTAAAATAATTCTTACAAATATTCTTGAGCTTTGTTCTGGGATGCAATTAAGTTACCAGGAAATAATTTAATCCTTTTGGGTCTTGATTTTAATATTTATTAATCTGAATCAGAACAGCATTTAGTCTAGTTGTAATTATTTTCTACCATTGAAACAAGTCCTTCTAAATACTTAACGCCCCATGAATTTTGAGATTTTTCAGTCTGGCTGGTAGAAACAGGCATTATTCCTAATCCTGTGTAAGTAATGGGAACACTTCCTTCCATTCTTCTCAGATGATTCTTTCTTTATCCTCATGCAGTTTCCTTATATGCATGTTCTGATCTGTACTCTGATGAATGCTTACCCTATGCAAATCTCTGGAGTTCCCTGTATATCTATTTTCTCTCTAGAATTCTATTCTGTGAATTCTGGAAGGCTTGATATCCCTAAACTCTTATTTCCACCCACCTTTTACAGTTCTCAAAATTCCACATGAGTTCTCCTTCCTTGAGTTGTGGCCTAGAAACTCTAAGGCAGTAAGCTGATGAAAATGTAGGGCTTAATTTATTTGTTTATCATCTCTCTGGGATCACTGTACTTCATTGTCTGATTTCCAGCACCTTGAAAATGCTGTGTCATACATTTGTCTGAATTATTTTTGTTGTTGTTCCTGTTATTGTTCCAGGAATGAGCATAACTTCAATCACTGTTCCTCTATCTTAGACGGAAAAAGAAGCCAAGTACCATTTTCAAAATAAGAAATATGCAAAGGTGCATAAAACATGGTACAGGAAGAATAGTGTTTGAACTGCTTAAATTAATGTTTATAATCACAGTCCACATTTTGGTCAAAATGTAGTAGTTTCTCACTAGTTGACAGACCTTGTTTTCTCAAGTTTGAAACACAGCTATTTCAAACTTCAATTCCTTTAGTTTGAAACAGAAACATTCAAAGGAAATAAATTATTCTATTTGAAAAATGGGATTTGTATGTATGCACTTTAGCAAAACCCCAAATCAAGCATGAGCTTAAAAGAGATAACTGAAAGTTGAAAATTTTCATCTTTCCTCCTTCATATTTCCTCATTTTATTTACCAGAAAATAAGCTTTTCCCAAAGATGGTTCCTTCATATTTCCTCATGTTATTTACCAGAAAATAAGCTTTTCCCAAAGACGGTGCTTCTTAGGAAAATATCAAGTTATTTAGGGCATTCAGGTAGTCTTATATTTTAACCATACATAGGAAGATCTATCAGTACAATAATAGCTGGAATACAATATTACACTGATACAGTCCATCTATCTTAAGCAAAAGAAGGTTAACACTATTCCATACCTTATATCATGTTACAATGTCTAATTAGTAAATATTAATTATAATTTAAAAAATATACAGACAGAAATGGTACAGTATGATATAAAATTTTCAAAGAAAAGCAGAAATGTTCAGCATTTCTATGAAATATTGTCAATATTATATAGCACTGTGTATTAAGATCATAAATTTACTTATTTTATATAAAACTTATTCTCACTGATTTCATTTGAAGTGGGATAGATATTATAAGAATCACATATATAGTGAAAAGTCTTCAAAGTTTAACCTTTAAGCATGTTAAGCTCAATGAAATTCATATAAAACAAAATCCTGCTGTTCTGCTGTTCTTTCCTTTTTTTTGGTCTCCTAGGATCTATTTTAATAAGCTTTCAATATATTGTTTGAAGTTATTGTTGTCTTTCATTAGAAGTAAAAACTTTCTAACTTTCAAATTTATGAACTTTTGCCCAAGCTAATTATTAAAATCTATACAGATATGGAATTTGAAATATTTGTTAACACAAGATATCTATCTACATTTTTAAAAAAGTTAAAACAAATTTAGTTACTTCTTCTCTGAATAAAAACAAAGTGCACAGATCTCTTTTTTTCATCCCTATCATTAGCTTTGGGAAAATCTCCTAACTTTGTAGGTCTCAGAGTCTCAATTGTTGAAATAATAATACAGTTTGGTTAACTCACAATGTAGAATACTAACTAGCAATTGGATTTAGACAAAAATGTAAATGAGCATCAGAATTACACTTCACTCTTAAAATTAATTTGTTGCTTATATTAAGATAGTAAATATTACATTTTTGCAGCAAATATTGGCATATTTATTCAGGTTCTTACTATCTACGAGGCACTGTGTTCTACACAGTAGGTATATTAGGGGAAAAGGTAGGAAAAGTCCCTATACTCATGGATTTACACTTTGTTGGAGAAAATAGCCAATTAATTTGATTATCATTGTGATAAGCCCTGTGAAAGAAATAAAAAGGTGATGTGACAGCAAACAATTCTGGTGGGAAGCTATTTTCGATAGGTGGTCAGAAAATATCTCCTTGAAAAGGGGATATTTAATCCAAGCCCTGCAGGACTATGGAGTCAATCGTGGGACTAATCAAAGGATAACCATTTCAGGCAGATGGGAAATCAAATAAACATTCCTAAGATGTCATAGAATTGAGGTATTCTAGGAACAGAAAAATAACTAATACTTGAAGCATGATAAGCTGAAAGAGGCAGGTTATTTGGAGATAAAGATGAACATGTAGTCAGGAGCCATATCACAGAGGCTCATGTGTGCCATTCTGAGTTTTTTTTTTTTTTTATTATCCCATTGCTTCCATTTATTTATTTTTGGCTGCGTTGGGTCTTCGTTGCTGCACGTGGGCTTTCTCTAGTTGCGGTGAGTGAGGGCTACTCTTCGTTGCGGTGCCTGGGCTTCTTATTGCAGTGGCTTCTCTTGTTGCAGAGCATGGTCTCTAGGCACGCAGGCTTCAGTAGTCATGGCACATGGGCTCAGTAGTTGTGGCTCACGGGCTCTAGAGTGCAGGCTCAGTAGTTGTGGTGCACGGGCTTTGTAGGCAGATTTTTAAGCACTGCACCACCAGGGAAGTTCCAAGTAGTTCGGTTTTATATTAAGTGTAATATGTTTTAAGCAGACAGTGACAGAATGAAAACTCATATCCCAAGATACTTATTCCATTTTACCAACCAACAGGGTTAATATCACACTTCTTATGAAAGTCAAAAATACCAGCGAAGGACTTCATTTTTACTTTTTAAATATGTTTGGATTATGGTCCAAAAGGAAGCTCTGAACTCTAAAATACTTGAACAATGACTATGCAAATGGAATTAATAGAACAGTTGTTAAGATGCAGCCAACGTTCAGTAACACTATCATTTCAAGTCTAATTTGCCAGTTGAATATTTATGGATAAGTAGACTCCTTTGGAAAGTTATTTAATTCAATACATTTTTGAATGCATGATATTGTGCTTGGCTCTCTGAGGGACGCTAAAATGAATATGACAGAGTTCTCATCTTAAAGGAATTCAGAGTCCAATGTGAGGAGATAAACTATGAGACTAAACATATTGATAATAATGTATCTGAAAGTCAGAAGACATTTTCTTTTCTCTTTTCCAAGTTATATCTCTGGCACTAATTCATTATACGATCTTGATCAGGAAATGAGATTTGTCCTTAAGCAAACATTTCAGGATAAGCTTCTTTACCAAATGCTAATTTTAAAGTAAATAGAGGATAAGAGATCCCCTCATGATTCAGAGGTCAATATTTGGATTCCGGTTTCAGCTTAAGTGCTTGAGATACATTCTTCTCACAGACTTTTTCTTTGTTGCAATTATTTTCTCCTGAATGAAAATCTTCTTTTGAGGTACCTGAGAAAAATCTCCTCTAATAGCTACATGACATATGTTTTACTACCCCTCCCCTCCAATCAACAGTTTGGAGTAACAAAATGCATGCAATGTAATTCTTATGGCATTACAATTTGTAGTTTGGTGTAGAGTGGATTGAAATAGTTTTGCAAAGTCAAATGCATACTAAATTTACTGCATTAAATAAAAATGTATGCTTCAGAAGATGTAGACAATTAATTAATTAAATGCTAATGTGATTTATTTAAGCAACATATACACACAGATACATTAGTGCACACACATATAATTCTATGTTCACAATCCAGCTAGTGTAACCAGGCAAAGAACAGGCATACGTCTAAAGATTAAAAAAAAAAAAAAAAGAAATTATTGTATCTGGGGGGTGGGATTAGACTGCATGATTTTTTTTCTTCTCTAAAAATCTCATTAATGTTATAATGTTTTATAACAAAAAATTTTAATGCCTTTTCTCTTCAGAAAGACCATATTAGGCAGTTTCTTTTACTATGAAGTAAAAGAATTTTTACTTGTTTAAACTGAAACAAATTTGTCTTACTGTCTATATATTTTCCATGTTTAAACTGAAACAAATTTGTCTTACTGTCTATATATTGCATGAATACCCTTAGAACAAAAATGTCCATTGTTACAATTCAAATTTAAAGTGGAGTTTTTAAGATTTTCTAATTGTTCCCAGAAGATGTCTTATCGAAAGGCAAATGTCCAATGGCTGTATCTATAATAGCACTCTATATCTTTCTATAAGTTAAAAATCTGGCAAATGTTTACTAAATTCAATTTTTAGGGATTGCTTCTATTTTATTAAAGTCAAGACACCAAGTTTTAGTCACTAAGGTAATCAGAGTAGTTATTTTGTTGAATCACAAATTTCAGTAAAATAAATTAGTAACATTTACATGTAGCAGTCTCCTGCTTTTCAAAAGAAACTATTACTCCTGAATAGAACAGGAAAAAAGTTCTATACTGTTCTTGCATACATGGTGTGTATTAATGCAGAAATCTAGAAGCTAGTGGTGTATTTAATGGTACATAAATACACAATGAAGAACGCACACACACACATACACACACACACACACACACTCTTCAGACTCTTGTTGTCTTTCCTCATTGTATCCGTTAAGCTATAATTTCTCCATTGTTTACATTCAGAATAAATACAAATGCCACTCACTTATTTTTCAGTTACATTAGCTCTTCTTTCTGGCATCAGGAAGATAAAACATTAAGTCTTGGAATAGTATGATTATTCCTACATCATTTTCCACGAGGAATGCCCTTCCCCTTCTTTCCATCTCCCATCTACTCCTTAAAACTCTATTCAAGTATTTTTTCTTTATAAAGGCTTCTTGAACATTCTAGTAAACCCTATTGTTTCTTTTATTCTGATGTATGGCTTGAACCCACAATATTTTGCCTATCATCCAAGATTATTGAGCACCCACTATTGGTGAACCACTAATGCTAAAATAGGAGAAACTAAGACAAATACAAAACAGTACCTGTACAACCAGGAGTTGCATAATCAACTAAACAGTATGCCATTGTATGAAACTCAAGCTCTAGATTTATTTAATGAGCAAATTTTTTATTCAGTGGCTACAACGTGCCAGCTCTGATGTACACACTGTGGATGCTTAATATATAGATAAAACACAATTTCTGTCTTCATGATGATTACAGTCCAGCTTTCGGTCCAGTCCCAGATCCACCATTGAATGACTTTGGGTAAATATCATTTAGCCTCTGTATATCTTATTTTGCCCATTAATGACATCTTCAAAAATTATTGTGAGAATTAAATAAAATAATAAATGTGAAAATAGTGATTCAATTTAAAATGTGAAATAATTTGGCAGGTATTTTTTAAAAATCATTTTTGGTGTTTTACTTCTAATTTTTAACTACCTAAATCCTATTTCTCCAAGAAGACAGAATGCAGAACCTGCGTCACATAGTTCTTGGAAACCACCACAGTGCTTTGAGCCATTATAGTTGGATAGTAGTTTGTCGGACAAGTATTGTTGAATCTAATGTGCTTTATCAAAATACAGGAAGATAAACATTTCTCTCTAACTTCCTCCATAACCATTTGAAGAATCACCGATAATAAGGCTCAGAAGGAAAGACCAAAACAATTTTTCTTTTTTATGCGTTTTACAAAACCCATAAATTTTACACAAAATAACCAGAAATATTCAAGTGATAGAGGACTAGTTAGTCCCAACAGACATATTAATACTGTGATGATAATGACTATAGTTTACACCAGGCACTCATCCCTGGTCTATGGCAGGCAAATCTGATATAGATACTATGAAAACTCAAGAAATCTTTATATGATGGCCCATCAGCAGCCAGCAAAGCAATTACGAAACATCTTTGGCTTTTGGTTTGTTCTAATATTCAGTAGAGGGTCTGTATAAAAAGATTGTGTCACATAATTACTTCCCCTTGTAGAAGAAAGATAAGATAATTTATCATTTAATCTAACCCAGATTATCAATACATTCTTTTCCATTATTTGCTTAATAGAAACTCAGCTAAAATTAGTTAGAACTAATATGCATTTTGTGGAAAGGAGAAGCAATTTATATGCATCTTCTGTTGATTGTTCAAAATGATTAAATACTCTCCAAAAATAAAGTTTATTGGCAATTGACCAGGGACTCTAAACACTTCCATGCAAATCATTTGATTTCCCTAAGTCACATTCTTCTTGTGAACCATATTCTAGATTCAGCAGGGCTTAATATATATTACAGGCAGAGCAAACAAAATAGCTATACTTTTGTTCTAATCTTGATTCCTTTTCTGTACCCTCCTTTTTAATTCCTGTAAATTTTCTGTCCTTGTTAATTATAAAGGCACTCATGGTCAAGGTCTTTAACATATTTCATGATGTGCTTGAGAGTTTGGCTAAGTGTATTTCTTGTTCACTCATTTATTGACCAAATATTTGCCAAGTCCTTAATACGTTCCAAGCACTGTGTTAGGCACTAATGATAGAGCACTGGACAAGATGGATTGAGTCTTAGCACCCATGGAACTTACATTCCAGACAAAGAAAGTAAACATGCAAATAATAAAGGACAATATGATTTTAGGTAACAATAATGCTAGGGGAAAAGCAGGATAGTGGGTTAGTCAGTGATTTTGGTTGTGAGGGACTGCTACAGCTAGTATGTTCAGGAAAGTTCTCATTGAAAGGCTGACAATAAAGTGAGAATACAAATGAGTAAGGAGCTATAAAAATCCCTTAGAACTTTCACAAAAACTAACTCAAAAGGAATTACAGACCTAAATGTAAAATGAAAAAGTGTAAGACTTCTAGAATATAATATCGGCGAATATCTAGGTAACCTTGGGTTTGGTGTTTATTTTTAATAGATATAACAGTAAAAGCACTATCCATGAAAAAAAAAGTTGATAGGTTGGGCTCCATTGAAATGAAAGACTACTGCTCTGTGAATGACATTTTAAGAGGATAAAAAGTAAGCCGAAGACTGTGAGAAAATATTAGCAAAACACATATCAGATAAAGGACTTGTATCCAAAATATATGAAGTCCAAAAACTCAACAGTAAAAACACAAAGAACCCAATTAAAAATGGGCATAAGATCTGCACAGACCAAAGAAGTTATACAGATGGCAAATAAGTATATGAAAAGATGCTCAACATTATACGTCATTAGGGAGTTGCAAACTAAAACAATGAAATACTGTTATACACCTATTAGAATGGTTAAAATCCATGACACTGACAATAGCTAGTGCTGATGAGGATGTGGAGCAACAGGAACTCTTATTCATTGCTGGTGGGAATGCAAATTGGTATGGGCACTTTAGAAGATATTTTGGCAGTTTCTTACAAAGTTAAACTTCTCTTACCATATGATCCAGAAGTTGTACTCCTTGGTATTTACTCACAGGATTTGAAAACTCATGTCTATACAAAATCCTGCACACAGAGTTTTATAGCAGCTTTTTTCATAATTGCCAAAACAAGGAAGCAAACCACGATGTTGTTTAGTAGGTAAAGAGGTAAACAAACTATGGTACACCCAAAGAAATCTTATTCAGAAATAAAAGTAAATGAGCTATCAAGTAATAGAAAGATAACGGAGGAAACTTAAATGCCTATTACTAAGAGAGAAGCTAGTCTGTAAAGCCCACATAATATTTGATTTCAACTACATGACAATATAGAAACGTCAAAACTATGGAGATAGTCAAAAGATCAGCAGTTGTCAAGGGTTTGGGAAGAGGGAGGAATAAATAGGTAGGACATGGGAATTTTAGAGCAATGAAACTATTCTATGTGATACTGTAACAATAGAAAACAAAAGCACATACACAAGTTGAACGTGTGTATAGAACAAAGAGTGAACCCTAATGCAAACTATGGACTTCAGCTAATAATAATGCATCGATATCTGTTTATTAATTATAACAAAGGTACTATAAGGTGTTAATAATAGGGAAAACTGTGTAAAGGAGTGTGGAAGCTTGGGGGAATAGTGGAGGGAGAGTATGTGTGTACTCTCTGCCCATTTTTAAAATAAACCTAAAACTGTTCTAAAAATAAAGTCTATTAATTAAAAAGAAGAGTCATTGCAAGATTCATGGGCAAGGGCAGGGCATCCTAGGCAAAATGATTAGCAAACACAGAAGAAATATACTTGGCGTGTGAAACCAGTGTATCTGGACTGCAGAGAGAGGAGTGGATGGAGATGAGGTCCATAAAGGAAATGCTGTCACAAAAGTTGTCAGAGGTGATGGGGATGCTTTTAATTCATTTGAGATGCAATGGGAAACCATTTTGGGGTTTTGATTTGAGATATTTGATTTGATTTCCCCAAAATCCAGTTGGCTATTAGGAGAAGCATGGATTTCAGGAATATGGGTGAGAGTACAGTTAGGGAGAGGTTTCAAGCAGAAAACACAATCAGGAGGTGGTTTTCACAGTCCAGACAGCCATGTACTTTCTGTAGTTTAAATGTTTTGCAACTCAGTTTCTTGTTCCTAATTCTGATAGAGGCCACTTTGTGCTTAATTTTAAGTATAGATTCAAAAGTGTTGATAAATTCTTCATAGACCTGATTCTATAACTACTTTAATTATTCCAAGGATGCCAGTGAACTAAATATTCCCCAAGAGCTTGCAAGTAGAAATAAAATATGTTAAAATACAATTCTTTATAAAATGGCCAATTCTGGAAGATGTAGGCACAAATGTCTGTGTTATTGTGCTCTGTTTTAACTGAACACTGCTTATTTTAACATGCCTTTCTGCTTGCATTATAAAAGTTAAAAATCATCTGGAGAAGTAATCCTGAGGGAATTTAGCTCAAAATTCCCAAATGAACTCTCTTTCCCGGCAAATGCTGAGGAGTTGTCCATATGCTGATGTTAAGCCTGAAAGATCTTGGATTGGCCTTGGTTTGTAGCTGTGCAGCTGTAACGCAATCTGATCTATTCCATAGCTGCTAATGACTCAACACCTGAGACCTGGAAGTATAACAGCCAAGATTATTTTGCAATGTGATGCAAGAAGAAAACAGCCACTTTGACATGACATAGTGTTAAGATTTTGGTTAATTTAACAAGACTCTTTCAAAATTTCATCACCCTAAGAAAAAATTAAATGAACAGTTTGTATATAGCACAGGGGCCACGAAAAGTTTATTTCAGTCTGTGGTGGCAGTTGTTTCTTGGTCACTGAAACAGGAATATACTATTGTTAAGATAATAATAAAAGACAGATTACTACTGTCTTTAAAAGTACTTGAAATGTTTCAAAAAAATTAACAAATGCATATCAAGCTGAAATCAATTATATTATAAAAGGTAAATTAAGAGACTTTCCAAATATGGCAACTTTTAAACATGGAAATTCATTCAAAAAACTGACTCCAAAAGTTTTAGTTTACCTATCCTCATTTCTAAAATTCCCCTTTTGCTTCCTAGAACATTATATTTTCTCATGGTAAGGACAGTTCAGAGAAGTATTTCTTGCATAGAATACATAGTATACCGGAATAAATAAAGGCATATTTTAAAAACAAAGTAGTTGGAAATAAGGAAAATTACAGAAGGATAAAAATGATAAATTCATTAGGTGATCTAATGGATATTTCATATATCTAATGTCTAATATTTATACATTAACATATAGTGTCTAAGAAAGAGTAAAATAAAACTCTTTGGAAGTTTTCCTTTATTCACGATGAAAACAAAACAATCTCCTACTTATAGAGATGCGTGCCCCATAATTCAGCATTATGTCTTGGATTAGACAAAGAGCCTATGTCTAAAAAACATGTTGTCAATGTTTTTTGGTTGATATTTGCATCAAAGTTGCATAGATGTCTCTCATGAAACAAGTTATTTGGCAAAACTTTTATAAATAAGGTAAATAAAATATAATCTATTAAGCTCGATTGTAATTATATATACATGTACATATATATTTATATACTGATTTTTACTTTCAAGTTGTGAGAAAAAAGAAAAATGTTATTTAATGAACACCTAAATGAAAAATCAGTTCTGTACAATATTCAGATTATTACTTTTATTTGAATATCAAAAATAATACATAACCACCAAATATATGTGGTAAGATAGTATTTCCAAAGTATTAACTGATGTTCTCTACCTTCCCACCTCCAATTCCTATCCACCTTACAATCTTATTCCCTTTGAGCTAGATTGTGATTCTCCCATTAGTCCAAGGACTAAATAATTTTCTCTGTACTTTGATATCTGTAAGTGTTCTAGAATGTGGAAATAACCCCTGGGAAAAGGACTGCAAAGATGCTGAATGACTGAAATTAACTTCCCTACCTGATGGCAGAAGCTTATAATGGAAACTAAGTAGATTTTAGAAAAATTTTCAAAAGTACCTTCCTCTGTTCTTGGGGTAATGGGCTGAGATTTTGTCTGCATCTTGTATCGATATAAAAGACAACACTGCCCAACAATCAGAACGAAATCTTCATCATAAATATTTATTAGTGTATTTTAGTCACTAAATCACAATAGTTTAATTCTCTGCTAAGTAAATTTATTTTAGTCCTTTGCCTTCAAACATTAAAAATTATGTAGTCTTGGTAATATGGCACAATTCTTCACCAAAGGGATATTAAAATTATATTTTGTCCCTGAACTTTCATAATAGAAAGTTTAGGTCAAAATAAGAACTGCTTTAGACACACTCTCCGGCTTTTTATGTAGATAATTCATCTGGAAAATTCAGAAGTTCACTTAGAAAATAAATCCAAACATACATTCTGGGATATCTGATTTGGGATTTCTCCTATCAAAACAATAAATGTAGATAACACACACACACACACACACACACACACACACACACACACACACACAATTACTCAAAGGCACTGAGGAGTGAAATAAATAAATAAATAAACAGGCAGATAGACGGTGAAGGAGAGTGAATACTGAGAAGAAGGACATGGCTCAGGATATGTTAACCATTTCTTTACTTTCAGCAAGAAGGAGGCCCCAGTCTGCAAGATAGCGATTAAAACACTAATACAAAAACCTGCAGTACTATCAAAGAACCAAAGGACAGAATTTGGGTCAAATATATCTAGTTAAATTGTGTGTGTGTGGGGGGGGTGCGTGTGCACACGTGCACGCAGCCAGGAAAGAAGAGAGCCAGAAAGTGGAAGACCTCATATATGTATACAAACTCCACTCAAATACCTGGTTGACCCCTAAATCAGGCATGCAGAAGGCTGACTCCAAGCAACTCAGCTACAATTAAAACAACTGAGCTGAGATTTGAGTTGTTCGCCACTTTTAGGGGAGACAGACTTTGTAGTTTGAGTTCATCCAATAAAATTCATTTTAAAACAAAAGCAATCAACACTCTTGAGGAAAACAAAACCAAACCAAACAGAATTTAGAGTATCTACAACCTATTGTTAAGCAAATCCAAAATCCAAACCAAAATAACTCAACATACAGAGAAAAGGAAACAAGTGACCCAATCTTAACAAAAAATAAACATCAATAGACTACAATCTCAAGATGATCCAGGTGCTGGAATTGGGAAAGGAGTTTAAAATAGCTATAATAATTATGCACAAAGGCATAAAAGAAAATATACCCACAAAGAATACAAAAAATTAAATCTCAGAAGAGAAGCTATTAAAATAAGACCAGATCACAATTGTATAATAGAAAAATACAATATCTGAAATGTAAAATTCACTAGATAGAATTAATAGCAGAATACAGATGACTGAAGTAAGAGAAGACTGAAGAAAGGAAGATCACAGAAGATAGACTAATATAAATAATCTAAATTGAAGAACGGAAACTAAAAAGATTGAAAAATAATAAACAGTGTCTCAGGAACTTGTGGTATGCTAACAAATTTTACAACATAGATGAAACCGGTAAATTCCTTGATTAAAGAACTTACAAAAGTTGACACGAAATGGATCATAAAATCTGAGTAGCTCTACATCTATTGCATATACATTGTTATCAAAAACATTCTCACAAGGAAAACTACTGGCCCTTATGGTTTCAGTACTGAATTCTATTAAACATTTAAGAAAGAAATAACATCAATTCTACAAATCCTTTTATCAAATAGAGGAAGAGAGAACACTCCCCAACTGGTTTTATGAAGGCAACACAACTACAATACAGAATTCACAAAACATAAAACTATAGATTAATGTCTCTCACATCCTTTGAGAATATTATTAAAATTATCCTGTACTATATATAAAAATAATGATGCATCATGATTATGTTTTCTTCCTTGTTTGTCTTTTACAAATTCAGAATTAACATTTAAAAATCAAACATTGTCATTCACCACATTAAGAAACTAAATGAGAAAAATCATGATAATTTCAATGGATAGAGAAAAGTATTTGACAAAATTCAACACTATTCCTGATACAAACTGGAGCATTTATTAAAACACTAGAAGTAACATCATATTTCATGGTGAAATACTGAATATTTTAACTTAATATTAGGAACAAAGAAATTCAAATCATTTCTATTTAATATTTTACTGGGGATTCTTACCCAGTACAATAAAGAAAATTCTATTTGAAGATGCCATGATTGTTTATGTAGAAGATCCCAAGAATTCTACAAAACAACCATTACAACTAAAAAGTGCAATTACTAATGTCACAGGATATAAGCTAAATGTACAAAAATTAATCATATTTTTCTATACTAGCAGCAAACAGTTGGAAAATAAAACTAAGAAAAAATTTTATTTATAAAAGCATGAAAGTATATAGTAGACGTAAGAATACATTTAAAATAATAAGTATTAGACCTCTATGCTGAAAACTACAAAATTGCTGCGAAAAATTAGAGATCACATAAATTGTGAGATATATCATGTTCGTGGATTGCAAGATACAATATAGTTAAGATGCAATTACTCCCAAATTAATCTATAGATTCAATACAATAGCAATCAGTTACCTCAAACTATTTTGGTAGAAATTGATGAGATGACTCTGAAATTTATATAGAACTGTAAAGAAATTGGAATATTCATAACAATCTTGAAAAGAAGAACAACTCTCGAGCACGTTTAGTACGGACTTCAAGGTCACTAATGCTAGATTAATGAACACACAGTATAGTACTGACATAAGAATTGACAAGTAGATCAATGTAACAAAATAGGGAGGCAAGAAATAGGCCCACAATCTTACAGATATTTCATTTTTGATAAAAGCACCAAAGAACACCAACGGGGAAAAGAAAGATTTTTAACATACGGCACTGGAATTAGATAACAAACAGCAAAAAAAAAAAAAAAAAAAAAAAAAATCCTTCACCCAAATTCACATTATACTGAACAATTAATTTGAGATGGATTCTAGATTTTTACCATAAAATCTTTATACTATAGCTATAAAGTGTTTAGAAGAAAGTGTTTAGGAAAAAGCAAAGGAGAATACCTTTGCAAACTTCTGGAATTTAACAGATGGTTTTAGGACAGGTGATAGAAAGCACTAACCATAAAAGAAAGAAAATGGTAATTTAGACATCAAGAGCAAAACTTCAACTCACCAAAATATATTGTTTAGAAAATAAATGAGTAAGACATAAGATGGAAGAAAATATTTCCAAAGCATATATCTGGCAAATGACTGATATCCAGGATATATAGTGGAATTCTACAGTTCGGTGATAAAAAAAATCAAACAATCCAGTCAAAAATGGGTAAAATAATTGGATAATACTTCACCAAAGAAAACATACAAGTGCCAATAAGAACATGGAAGGATGCTCAACATAATTAGACATCAGGGGAGTGCAAACTAAAACTATTAGATACTAACATTCATCCTCTAGAATTGCTAAATTTAAAAAGATTCACAACACCAAATGATGGTGAGGATGTATAGTAACTGCAGTTTCACAGTTTACTAACAGGAGTGTAAAATTATACCATCACTATGGAAAGAGTCTGGGTTTTTAAAAACTATATCAGCTCTATAATTTAGACATTTCATTTCTTAGTACTTAAGCACAAGAAGTGAAAACACATCCCAAAGAGACTAGGTACAAGAATGTTCACAGTAGCTTTATTCATAATAGCAAAAACTAAAATGAGCCTATGTCCACCAGTAGGGAAATTGGTAAATAAAGTGATAAATTCATACCACAGACGTTACTATTCAGAAATAAAAAACAATGGACTACTGATACACATAGATGATTTCCATAAACATTATGCTGAATGAAGGAAACCTTACATGAACGATTCCATTTATTTGTAGTTCTACAACAGTCAAAAACTAGTCTGTGCTCTACTACCCAAAGCAATCTACAGATTCAATGCAATCCCTATCAAACTACCACAGGCATTTTTCACAGAACTAGACAGTTACTTGTAGTGAGGTGGACAGACTCTAGTCTGTCATAGAGAGTGAAGTAATTCAGAAAGAGAAAGACAAATACCGTATGCTAACACATATATATGGAATCTAAGAAAACAAATATCATGAAGAACCTAGGGGTAAGACAGGAATAAAGACACAGACCTACTAGAGAATGGACTTGAGGACATGGGGAGGGGGAAGGGTAAGCTGTGACAAAGTGAGAGAGTGGCATGGACATATACACTGCCAAACGTAAAATAGATAGCTAGTCGGAAGCAGCCGCATAGCACAGGGAGATCAACTCGGTGCTTTGTGACCACCTAGAGGGGTGGGATAGGGAGGATGGGAGGGATGGAGACACAAGAGGGAAGAGATATGGGAACATATGTATATGTAGAACTGATTCACTTTGTTATAAAGCAGAAACTAACACACCATTGTAAAGCAATTATACTCCAATGAAGATGTAAACAAAACAAAACAAAACAAAAACTAGTCTGTGGTTTAAAAATTCCTGGGCAGTGGTTGCTCCTGAGGGATGTAGGTGGAGATTAAGTGAGAAGGAGCATGAGATAACAATTTTCTGGGATAATAACATTCCATATCTGATAGAGGTTTGAGTTGCATTGCTTTATGTATATATTGGAAGTCAGCAAATAGTACACTTAAGATTTGTGCAAAACTGAACTCTAGTTAAAAAAAAAATATATATATATATGCAGGTTGAAGTATTTGGAGTAACTGTAATAATATCTGCAACGTAATTTTAACTGCATCAGGAAACAAGATGCACTAATATAAGGATAGGGAGGATACATAGATGGATAAATTAAATACAGTAAAATGTTAATTGTGGAATGAATGTTGTGGATATATGGGTATTCACGATTAAAATGGTTAAGCATTTCTCCATGTTAGAAAAACACTGGGTCCAGACTGATTCCCTTGCTATTGACAAGAAAGTAAGAACAAGAGAATAAGAGAATGTCTTCAAGCCACAAAATGTGTTCTCTATGGAAAGAGCTAGTTATATTTCCAAAAGAAGGAAGTCGGTGTGCTGGAGAGACAAGGACGCCAGATAGTCACTGATCATATTGATAATGCTTCACTGATGATTTATTTCACACTAGTAACTTTCATATAATAACACACTGCATCATGTTAAAGCAACAAACATAATAATCATTGGTAATGGAAGAATATATTATGTGTATTAAAATGCATTTTCCTCCCATTTTATAAATGCAGGAGGTTAAATGATTATCTTCTAGGCTAACAAGTGTCAAAACCTGCCCTGAACTCAGGATTTTGACTGAAAATCTAGGGTTCTTTGTACCATCAACCTACACCACATTTTGGAAATAGATGTCAGCTAATTACAAAGAATTTAATTTTTTAGTAGACTTTGCCTATAAAATGGGAAATATATTCTTCTGATAATATTTTTATGACCTGAGCATAATAAAATTTTACTTACAGAGTGGAAATCTTTTAAAATCACCCACTTAAAAGAAAGATAATCATATTTAAAACACAAAATCAACTCATTTAAGATTATTATTATTTGGATGTAATTAATAAGAATTTAAAGGGAAACAATAAGTTAACTAAAGGCATTATGCTACTTTATCAGTGTTTTACTACAAAAAGTTTTGCAGGCAGAAATAAACATCTCTTTGGCTACTTAGACCCTACTTTTTAGCAATTTGTGCTTTCAGGTATGAACAGTTTAACCTTGAATTGAAAAACAGATTCAAACAGATACTAGAATACATCTGAAGCAATGAATCAAAGCAAGCGAGAACATTACAGGAGTATCTTTGTTGCACACGGAGTGAGCCCATGGGATGACACTCTTCTTGAAATATATAAATGAGGAAACCACAAAATTCAGTAATGTGCATTCTCAGCCATAACACATGAATTTTACTGATTAATAATTTTGTAAGTTAATTTTTACATATGTATAGTTTTGACACAGTGAACTGTAACCACATAATGTTAATCAATAATGTTTATCGATAGTACTTAGTCATTATGGTTGCTTAATATTTTCAGAATAAGTTCATTTTTATAACATAGAAATAAAGGTGAAAATAAAAGAACTCGAATTTATTTTAGCCTTTGTTCCCCTTTGCTTATTATTACTTAAAAGAATTTTGAAATTGACTACATGTCTCTAGTTTTTCAGTGACTTTTTTTCTTTTTCTCTATACATAGTAGTCCTAAATTTGCTTAAGCCTCAAAGCATGAGAAAGTGTGTGTGTGTGCGCACGCGCACACGCACGTATGTGTGTATCAAAATATACTCACCCACGTCCTGACTTGGAAAGTATTTATTCACAGTATAATAATCTGCACTGTAACTTGACATATGAATGTGCATTTAAAACAAAACATGCTCTAAGGAAAGGATAAGGGGACATTTAAAAGTTTCTATCAAACTGTACTCAATTGATATGCTAAAATAATAGTGCTTTATGTACCACCAAAAGAAAAAATATTTTATTTTTTTAATGGTAATGGTAGTTTGAAGCCAAACTTCTATCTTTTTAATATGATATTAGTATATTTTTCCAACCTAATAAATGGGGCAAATCATCAAAATGATGAATCAAAATCTGAGAGAATCATGCAACCTATTTGAGAGAAAACATGGCAAAAACCCCTTTGGCTTAAACTCTGCTTATCTTTTTTTTTTTTTTTTTTTGCGGTACACGGGCCTCTCACTGCTGTGGCCTCTCCCGTTGCGGAGCACAGGCTCCGGACGCGCAGGCTCAGCGGCCATGGCTCACGGGCCCAGCCGCTCCGCGGCATGTGGGATCTTCCCGGACCGGGGCACGAACCCGTGTCCCCTGCATCGGCAGGCAGACTTTCAATCACTGCGCCACCAGGGAAGCCCTGCTTATCTTTTTAAACTTTAATATTTGTCCATTTATATATTTCTTTCCAAAGGAGCTTTATATCTCTATTATATTGCAAACTTAAATGGCATCGTTTTCTAATTTACAAAAGGTTAGTGAGTTAATAACAATAAGATAGCTTTTAACTTGTTTTCTTCCTTTCACTGATATTAAAACGCTAAATTTATTCCAGTGTGATTAAGATTAAGAAACAGTAATTAACTAGAGAATTTGTGAACCCGTTCATCTATATTCTATTCTCAGTAAATATTTAACATAAAATACATTAAAAATGAAATTTATATTTGCTTTACTGCAAATCAAACTTGATCTCTGTTAGTACTGGCCTTAGACTTACAAGGTGGCATATTTTTTCTTCAGTAGTTTCAGATTCCTAGTTATCTACAATATTCCCCCTCTGAATGGTTTCTATTGATACACTTTTCCCCATTGAAGAAACTCATTTCTTTTTAACTTTTTCTGAAATTAATTTGCCCAAAACATATTCAACCCTTTTACATAAAATGATAAATAGCTATCAATGAATGTGGCAGAGATAGCACTTACCAAATATCCATGTGAGCACCTACTTCTACAGGCTTCCTTGTACTTGGTTGTGGACATGTGAATAATTCTTGTCAATGACAGTATGAGTGAAAGTGATATATGGTTGCTAGTCTAAGGTGCTCAAGAGAGGATGTGAGTTTTCCTGACCCTGACTTCTCCTAACCTTGTACCTGGAAGCAAACTTCAAGATGACTAAGTTGCAAAATGAATGTAGGTTGAATTGTTGAATCGTCACTGGAGGAATGCTACCAAAGAGTTAACTAATACATATCAAACTTTTCATGAGTAAAAAATAAACTTTCATTGGTCCTAACTACTGAAATTAGGGTTTAGTTGTTACTGTCACATAGCTAGTCTTCTTATAATACAGTACCTAAAGCTACTTGTCCCAAAATAGTAAGTATTTAGGAAACCCTAAGTCATAAACAATATCATAAACAATATTTATGATAATTTAATCTTTTAACCAGACTTCTTAGTCCTACTACTACTAGACATTACTCATATACTTCATGTGTGTCAGTTTAAAATTATAAAAAATGTTTAAGTGCTTTTCTCATTATTTTAATTTTCCTGCTAACGATAATGCAAACTATAATGTGATTTAACTTTTCATCATGTTATTTCAATGGTTTTAGTCTTACTTTTTCATATAAACTTTTTTCAGTAATTAATTGAATTTATTGACATGTTATTAATTTCTACATGTACTGTTGTTTCTGATATCTTATTCTTTTCCTTTTTCTTCTTCTTTCTTTTAGTGTATTATCTGTGGGTGGTAAACAATTCTAACTTTTATGCTGAAAAACATCTTTAATTTCTTCTCACTATTGAATAAAAATATATTTCTATTTTTATAAAAATCTAGGTTACACTTTTTTCATCATCACTTGCAAAATAATTCTGCAGTGTCCTGGCCTTTATTTGATACTTCATTGAGGATAATCAGTCTGAATTTTCTCCCTGATAACTTTTAGGTTTTTTCTTTTTATTATTCAAGTTCTTCAGTTTTACACAATGTGCCTAAGTGTAAATTTATATTTCTTTGCCTTCAGAGGACCCTGTCAATCTGTGGTCTCATATTTTTTTTCAGCTCTGGAAATTCTTACCTATCATTTCTTCAAATATCGTTTGTCTGCCACATAGGACTATTTATTGTTCTTCAAAACTTTTACCTTTTGTGATTCTGTGTTTTGGGAACAATTTTCTCCCAGATATTTGCAAGGCTTACATCATCAAGTTGCTCCACTCTCTCCAAAAATTTCACTGTATCAGAAAATCCTTCCCTGACCATCTTATCTTACTCTCGTCTCTATCACTTTCTTATCCTATTATTTTCTTCATCATATTAATTACTTCTACATCTTATATACTTATTTGTTCATTTATTACCTTATCCTCCTAAAATTTAAATCCAGTGAGGATTTTTTTGGTCTGCCTTATCATTGTCCAATAAAGTGCTTAGAATAGTGCCTGGCACATAGTAGGTACTCAATAAATATTTTCCAAGTCAATGAAACTTCAACTTCTTAGTTCTGTCACTGTTGATGTATATTGTACCTCTCAATATTTTTATATCTTCTTATCTTTTTTGCTGTGTCCTGGATGAATTCCTCAATACCATCTTTATAAAAAAATTTTAATGACTATAAATTTCATGTCTATGATTTCTTATTGATCTTTCTTTAGTATCAGCTGTTCTTGTTTCTTATCTGTATGTTTTTGTTGCTTGTTTTCCATATTATTTTTTTCCAAATATTCTGGAATTGTGGATTTTAGATTCATTTTTAAAGTGATCTCCTACTCACCCTTTCTCTTTTTCTCATCTGTCGATCTTTCCCATTCTAGTTGTTTTTCAGTTTCTTTCCCATTCTAGTTGTTTTTCAGTTGCCTGGTCCTTTGAGTCCTCTGTTCAAAACTAGGTCTTTAAATGTCATTTTGGAACTCTTGTCCTGAGATGATATTGAATCTTTCACAGGTGCTCTCTTATTTCAGTTCTGGTTTGTTAAAATGTGTTTGTCTTCCCAGAACCGTAGTCCGGTGCTTGCTATAGAGCTATAGCCTGCACACAGTGGCCTGACATTAGTTGAAGTAGTAGTGTTTCAAACTATAAACTTATTGTATGTTCTTGACCAAAGTGTAATGACTATATATTCTGTGTGATTAATTTTTAACATCCCACTACAATTAATCATTGTTTCTTATAGGCTTTTATTCAGTTATTAAATATTTATTGCACATCTATTATCAGGAAGATATTTGGTAAGCATGAAGAATCCATTCATAAATACGACCGTTATATCCTTCAAGAGACAATTAATGTATGAGAAAGCCACATCAATGCAATATATTAAAAACAGAAAATAAAACATAAACTAATAGATCTTAGAAAACTCTAACTTTTCTTTTCCATGATGGAATAGATTATCTAAAGCAGGCTTAATATATGACTCTTCTGAGATGCATGATGAAATTCTTAACAGAGATTTCACTGATGAAGGTTCAGGGAGGCCAGGATTGAAAGCAACAAACGAATAGGGAGCAGGCTGTACACATCCAGTCTGTAGCCCTTGGAAATGACATTTTTAATTATAATTTACATGTGATTCTACTCCTGTGTTGATGTGCTGGGAATTGCATCTAATTCAACTAAAACATGTATTCTATTTCTTAAAGAGCCTGTGATCTAATAAACAAGATTATTGTTATAGCATGTTTCCCTGAAACAATTCAAGGCACTTAGCTAGTATATCTGTGCCAAAAACATTTAGGTAGTCAACTAAAAAGGCAGTATTTAATTTTTTTCAAAGAATAAAGAAGCAGTTTGTGGCATGAAATAGTTCTCTCTGACCCCACGGATGCCACTGTATGCCACCTAGCAAATCAGTCTAAAACACAGCAGCTTAAAACAAAAATTATTCTTCTATATTTCACATTGTCTGTGGATCTGGCATTCAGGAAGGACTTGGCTGAATGGTTTTAGCTTAGGGTCTCTCATGTAGCTGCAGTCAGAGACTGGCAAAAACTGAAACAATGGGAGGTTGGAGCAGCTGGGGGTAGCTGGATTTCTCCACATGATATTTTGTGTCACCTAGTTTGGTCATTTTCAAAGCATGATGGACACAGGGCAGGCAAGGGCTTACAGAATAGCTCAGGGCTCCAAGGCAAATGTTTCAGGAAAACAGTCCTGAATTACATCACCTTTTCTGACCAAGCCTCAGAAGTCACCCAATGTTACTTCTGCCACTTCTATTAGCTAACAAGTGAGTCTCAAGCCCACCCAGATTCAAGGGGAGGGATCCTAGACCTCACCTCTTGAGGGGGAGGGATGTCAAGATCACATTATATAGAAGAGCAAGTTGGATGGGAGATACTGTTGCGACCATTTAGGAAAAATACAATCTGCCACAGCTACTAAGAGCTAAACAGCATCCTGTCCTCTTAATTTATGAGTTTGTAAACTATGGGGTCCAATAGTTTGTATTTGTCCAAAGTACCTCTGTTACTGGCAGAGCTAGAAATAGAGCATATATATCCTGACCTCCACTCTCATTTTTCCCTTTGTCAGCAGAGTGCCTCCTTGAGGGTACTAAAAGGAAATTCAGAAACTAGGAACACATGGTTGATGTGAATTCCTTGGGAATTTCTAAGGCATACAAAATGATTACTGAACATGGAAAAAACCAAAATACACATACAATGGAGACATATACCGGAAATCTGTCTGTACATGGAATGTCTTAACTGAACATATGATTTCTAAGTTGCAAATTCATGCATTTAATTACTTATTCATTCAAAACTTATTTTAGGTCCTTTGAAGTGTGCTGGGGGATATGTGAATACATATCATGTAAATTAAAGAAACTTCCTCTACTTAGTGCTCTAATTCAATAAAAAAGTACAAATGTCAAATACGATATAATATTGACATGAATCCCTAATTTAAAGAACTGAAAAATGTTTGCTTGAGTTAACCTGAAATATCTTTAGATTTTATCAGTAGATGGTCAGATGCTTCCTTAGGTACACACTAGAACTTGTGTTCAGTATAATGTATAAAATAAAAAGATACCCTCTTTATGTGTGAGGAATAGGTTTTTTTTAAATCCAAAACTTTTTTTTTTATGAAAAAGAAATGCTCCAGATTATGGCCCAGATTTCTCTCTAAAGCTTTCAGGCAATATATTATTAATTATTTTGACTATATAGAGGAAATACGCTCAGTGACTTCTATTTAAAATTTTTCTTTTAAACATCCAATTTAAAAAAATATAGAAATATATCATTAAGTTAGGCCCTGAAGAAGGTGGTGCTGAAGGCATTTTAGCTGAAGATAAATGAGTTGTCTTTGGGGATTGGGGGAAGAAATGTTGGTGGAGAAATGCATGGTAATCAGGGAACTGTAGGATATAGGATATAACTGAGAATAGGGTAGATACTTTAAAAATCTACAAAAATCTATACACATCCTAAATCCATGATTTCAGAATGTTGCTGTATAGTCAGAATGATATTCCTGTGCAGTAACGTGGCAATTATGGAAGAGCATACAGAAGCAGAAATTTATAGGTGGTGTTTGAGGAACATGCATAATTTATATTTAGAATGCAGATTCAGACAATACTAGTTCAAGGACATTGGAACACAAGAAAAGTAACCAATAGTGCCAGGAAACTGAAAGATGTCTAGGCATAGTTTAAGGTTTGGGAAGATAGTTAAGGAAGTTTAGAGTTAGAAAAAGATACTTGGAATAAGAAGTTATCTTTTGGGGGAAGAGGTAGAGAGGATAAGACTACAGAAATTTCTAAACATAACATTGTTTAGAGTCCAAAATAAATGCTGAATATGGAAAATGATTAATGATAAAATCTGCTATGTCAGTCAGCAGGGAAGATCATTATGATTAAAAAAAAGAATTTCAACATTATTATTTACTGAAAATCAATAGAGCACTGACAGTCATGACAAACTTTTCAAAATAGCAATAGATTTTCATGTAACTATTTTGAAAAGTTCTCTAAAAAATAATTTTTGATTACATTCTGAAATGTTTTAGTAGCATAAGAGTTCACTTATAACAATTGTTTCTTCTACCAGTATTTTAACCTATGATCATTTTTATCATATTACAACCTTATTTTGCCTCATATCAGAGTCTCAGGTACTATGCTTAGTTTCTTAATTTCTCTGAAAACACAGGGAGTAATTTAAAAATCATAGGCACAGTCATTTTAAGTCTTTATTTATTTTCAGAACTTCAGCTTATCATTGAATAAGTCATAGGCTGAGTGAGCTGAAAATTCTATTAATTAGTTACACACTAGTAAGTAAGCTTTAAATCCCAATGCCAATTAAATCTATTTATAATTGCATTTGGAGCTGCTTAATAGACATGTCTCTAATCTTCATGTGGATTCTACCCATGATGCTATATATAAAAAAGTAATTATTTTAAATATATTCAATTTAAATATTGATTTTCAATATATATATATATTTAATAATCTGAAAGCTTTTCTTTATTTCTTACACATATATAACAGATTCAGTGGATTCACAAGAAAGCCATTATAGTAAGTTCGTGTGATACACAAATCACTATGATTAAAATTATATTATCAAATAATTTATAAATAGCTGTCAAAGTTCTAAATTTGAACTTCAGAAACGTTACTGCTGATCACATTATAATTTCATGTCTTTCTATCTGATAAGTGGCTTTGGGGCAAAAACTGACCTACGCCTCAAGATGACTGGGAATATTTGAGAATTTCTTCATTCCTATTCACAGGTTGACCGGAGGCAGTGAAAATGCTAAAACTCTGAACTGAGATCATGAGTCTGATGAGAAAATCCACAGAGAAGGGATATGGAAACAGGAAGATACTGTGTGTTATGGTGCCGATCCAAACTCCACACTGCTTGATATTTATGACGCAATTTAAAATATCTTTTTTCATTAAAATTCTCAGAAAATTATCTGCCTATAAACATTGATTGTATGTGATTGGCAAACTCTTGAAGGTAAGTACTGACACTGAAATATAAACTCTCAAACAGGAACTGATATGTATAAATGTTTATTCTTACATTAGACAATTGTAACATATAGACTAAAATGCATTGTTTATAATACATTATAGCCTTTTATATGATTCTATGTATATCAAGGATATCATAAAAAGATAATTTATTATACTCATCAATATAGAAGATTAAATAATCAGTGATTCACCATAACATAATTAACATATGGTTCCATGAAACCATACAGAATCACACAGGCCCAGTTCTGTAGATACTACGAACTGTTACTCCAGGGAGAATTTTTTTTTTTTAAGGATTATATATTGGTATTATCATGTTTTTTCCTCGACAGCTTCTTTCTTTTTCTTTCTTTCTTTGTTTCTCTTTCTTTCTTTCTTTCCTTCTTTCTTTCTTTCTCTTTCTTTCTTTCTTTCTTTCTCTCTCTCTTTCTCTCTTTCTTTCTTTCTTTCTTTCTTTCACATCTTTATTGGAATAAATGCTTTACTATGGTGTGCTAGTTTCTGCTTTATAACTAAGTGAATCAGTTATACTTTTACATATGTTCCCATATCTCTTCCCTCTTGCATCTCCCTCCCTCCCAGCCGCCCTATCCCACCCCTCTAGGTGGTCACAAAGCACCGAGCTGATCTCCCTGTGCTATGCGGCTGCTTCCCACTAGCTATCTATTTTATGTTTGGTAGTGTATATATGTCCATGCCACCCTCTCACTTTGTCACAGCTTACCCTTCCCCTTCCCTGTATCCTCAAGTCCATTCTCTACTAGGTCTGTGTCTTTATTACCGTCTTGCCCCTAGGTTCTTCATGACCATTATTTTTTATTTTTTAAAATTCCATATATATGTATTAGCATATGGTATTTGTTTTTCTCTTTCTGATTTACTTCACTCTGTATGACAGACTCTATGTCCATCTACCTCACTACAACTAACTCAATTTCACTTCTTTTTATGGCTGAGTAATATTCCATTGTATGTGTGTGCCACATCTTCTTTATCCATTCATCTGTCGATGGACACTTAGGTTGCTTCCATGTCCTGGCTATTGTAAATAGAGCTGCAATGAACATTATAGTACATGACTCTTTTTGAATTATGGTTTTCTCAGGGTATATGCCCAGTAGTGGGATTGCTGGGTCACATGGTAGTTCTATTTGTAGTTTTTTAAGGAACTTCCATACTGTTCTCCATAGTGGCTGTATCAATTAACATTCCCACCAACAGTGCAAGAGGGTTCCCTTTTCTCGACATCCTCTCCAGCATTTATTGTTTGTAGATTTTTTGATGATGGCCATTCTGACTGGTGTGAGATGATATCTCATTGTAGTTTTGATTTGCATTTCTCTAATGATTAATGATGTTGAGCATTCTTTCATCTATTTGTTGGCAATATGCATATCTTCTTTGGAGAAATGTCTATTTAGGTCTTCTGTCCATTTTTGGATTGGGTTGTTTGTTGTTTTGATATTAAGCTGCATGAGCTGCTTGTGAATTTTGGAGATTAATCCTTTGTCAGCTGTTTAATCTGCAAATATTTTCTCCCATTCTGTGAGCTGTCTTTTGGTCTTGTTTATGGTTTCCTCTGCTGTGCAAAAGCTTTTAAGTTTCATTAGGTCATTGCTAGACATTTCTGTGCATTAATTTTGTAGCCGGTTACTTTACCAAATTCAATGATTAGCTCTAATAGTTTTCTGGTAGCATCTTTAGGATTCTCTATGTATAGTATCATGTCATCTGCAAACAGTGACAGCTTTACTTTTTCT
>NW_020175039.1:9526110-9533171 GCF_003031525.2 Neophocaena asiaeorientalis asiaeorientalis
GTTTTCATTGTCATTTGTTTCTAGGTATTTTTTGATTTCTTCTTTGATTTCTTCAGTGACCTCTTGTTTATTAAGTAGTGTATTGTTTAGCCTCCATGTGTTTGTATCTTTTACAGATTTTTTCCTGTAATTGATATCTAGTCTCATAGCGTTGTGGTCGGAAATGATACTTATACGATTTCAATTTTCCTTAATTAACCAAGGCTTGATTTCTGACCGAAGATATGATCTATCCTGGAGAATATTCCGTGAACACTTGAATAGAATGTGTATTCTGTTGTTTTGGGATGAAATGTCCTATAAATATCAGTTAAGTCCATCTTGTTTAATGAGTCATTTAAAGCTTGTGTTTCCTTATTTAATTTCATTTTGGATGATCTGCCATTGGTGAAAGTGGGGTGTTAAAGTCCCCTAGTATGATTGTGTTACTGTCGATTTCCCCTTTTATGGCTGTTAGCATTTGCCTTATGTATTGAGGTGCTCCTATGTTGGATGCTTAAATATTTACAATTGTTATATCTTCTTCTTGGATTGATCCCTTGATCATTAAGTAGTGTCCTTCTTTGTCTCTTGTAATAGACTGTGTTTTAATGTCTATTTTGTCTGATATGAGAATTGCTACTCCAGCTTTCTTTTGATTTCCATTTGCATGGAATATCTTTTTCCATTCCCTCACTTTCAGTCTGTATGTGTCCCTAGGTCTGAGGTTGGTCTATTGTAGACAGCATATATACGGGTCTTGGTATGTATCCATTCAGCCAGTCTATGTCTTTTGGTTGTCTTAAGGTAATTATTGATATGTATGTTCCTATTACCATTTTCTTAATTGTTTTGGGTTTTTTATTGTAGGTCTTTCCTTCTCTTGTGTTTCCTGCCTAGAGAAGTCCTTTAGCATTTGTTGTAAAGCTGGTTTGTTGGTGCTGAATTCTCTTAGCTTTTGCTTGTCTGTAAAGGTTTTAATTTCTCTGTCAAATCTGAATGAGATCCTTGCTGAGTAGCATAATCTTGGTTATGGGTTTTTTCCCCTTCATCACTTTAAATATGTCCTGCCACTCCTTTCTGGCTTGCAGAGTTTCTGCTGAAAGATCAGCTGTTAACCTTATGGGGATTCCCTTGTGTGTTATTTGTTGTTTTTCCCTTGCTGCTTTTAATATTTTTTCTTTGTATTTAATTTTTGATAGCTTGATTAATATGTGTCTAGGCATATTTCTCCTTGGATTTATCCTGTATGGGACTCTCTGTGCTTCCTGAACTTGATTAACTATTTCCTTTTCCATATTAGGGAAGTTTTCAGCTATAATCTCTTCAAATATTTTCTCAGTCCCTTTCTTTTTCTCTTCTTCTTCTCGGACCCCTATAATTTGAATTTTGGTGCATTCAGTGTTGTCCCAGAGGTCTCTGAGACTGTCCTCAGTTCTTTTCACTCTTTTTTCTTTATTCTGCTCTGCTGTAGTTATTTCCACTATTTTATCTTCCAGGTCACTTATCCACTCTTCTGCCTCAGTTATTCTGCTTTGATCCCTTCTAGACAATTGTCAATTTCATTTATGGTGCTGTTCATCACTGTTTGTTTGCTCTTTAATTCTTCTAGGTTCTTGTTAAACGTTTCTTGTATTTTCTCCATTCTATTTCCAAGATTTTGGATCATCTTTATTATCATTATTCTGAATTCTTTTTCAGGTAGACTGCGTCTTTCCTCTTCATTTGTTAGGTCTGGTGGGTTTTGTTTCCTTCCTCCTTCATCTGCTGTGTGTTTCTCTGTCTTCTCATTTTGCTTAACTTACTGTGTTTGGGGTCTCCTTTTCGCAGGCTGCAGGTTTGTAGTTCCCATTGTTTTTGGTGTCTGTCCCCAGCGGCTAAAGTTGGTTCAGTTAGTTGTGTAGGCTTCCCAGTGGAGGGGACTAGTGCCTGTGTTCTGGTGGATGAGGCTGGATCTTGTCTTCCTGATGGGCAGGTCCACGTCTGGTGCTGTGTTTTGGGGTGTCTGTGGCCTTATTATGATTTTAGGCAGCCTCTCTGCTAATGGATGGGATTGTATTCTTGTCTTGCTAGTTGTTTGGCATAGGGTGCCCAGCACTGTAGCTTGCTGGTCGTTGAGTGGAACTGGGTCTTGGCATTGAGATGGAGATCTCTGGGATATTTTCACCGTTTGATATTACGTGGAGCTGGGAGGTCTCTTGTGGACTAGAGTCCTGAACTTGGCTCTCCCACTTCAGTGGCACAGCCTTGATGCCTGGCTGGAGCACCAAGAGCCTGTCATCCACATGGCTCAGAATAAAAGGGAGGAAAAAAAAGAAAGAGAGAAAGAAGAAGATAAAATAAAATAAAATAAAATAAAATAAAGTTCTTAAAATAAAAAATAATTATTAAAAAAATTTCTTTTAAGTTATTTACAAAAAAAGAAAGAAAGGAGAGCAATCAAACCTGAAAAAAAAAAAAACACACCAGTGATAACAAGTGCTAAAAACTATACTAAAAAAAGCAAAACAAAAACGGACAGACAGAACCCTAGGACAAATGGTAAAAAGCAAAGCTATACAGACAGTATCACGTACAGAAGCATACACATACACACTCACAAAAAGAGAAAAAGGGGGAAAATAATATATATATATATATCATTGCTCCCAAAGTCCACCTCCTCAACTTGGGCTGATTCGTTGTCTATTCAGGTATTCCACAGATGCAGGGTACATCATGTTGACTGTGGAGATTTAATCTGCTGCTCCTGAGGCTGCTGGGAGAAATTTCCCTTTCTCTTGTTTGCTTGCACAGCTCCCGGGGTTCAGCTTTGGATTTGGCCCCACCTCTGCATGTAGGTTGCCTGAGGGGGTCTGTCCTTCGCTTAGACAGGACTGGGTTAAAGGAGCAGCTGATTCAGGGGCTCTGGCTCACTCAGGCCGGGGTGGGGAAGGGAGGGGTACGGATGCAGGGCGAGCCTGCAGCGGCAGAGGCCTGCGTGACGTTGCACCAGCCTGATGCACGCCATGCGTTCTCCCGGGGAAGTTGTCCCTGGATCACGGGACCCTGGCAGTGGCGGGCTGCACAGGCTCCCGGGAGGGGGGGATAGTGACCTGCGCTTGCACACAGGTTTCTTGGTGGCTGCAGCAGCAGCCTTAGCATCTCATGCCCGTCTCTGGGGTCCGCGCTGTTAGCCGCGGCTCACGCCCGTCTCTGGAGCTCCTTTAAGCAGCGCTCTTAATCCCCTCTTCTCGAGCACCAGGAAACAAAGAAGTGAGAAAAAGTTTCTTGCCTCTTCGGCAGCTCCAGACCTTATCCCGGACTCCTGGCCAGCCGTGGCGCACTAACCCCTTCAGGCTGTGTTCACGCAGCCAGCCCCAGTCCTCTCCCTGGGATCCGACCGAAGCCCGAGCCTCAGCTCCCAGCCCCGTCCACCCCGGCGGGTGAGCAGACAAGCCTCTCGGGCTGGTGAGTGGTAGTCAGCACCGATCCTCTGTGCAGGAATCTCTCCGCTTTGCCCTCCACACCCCTGTGGCTGTGTTCTCCCCGGCGGCTCCGTAGCTTTCCCCCTCCGCCACCCGCAGTCTCTGCCCGCGAAGGGGCTTCCTAGTGTGTGGAAACCTTTCCTCCTTCACAGCTTCCTCCCACTGGTGCATGTCCCGTCCCTATTCTTTTTTGTTTTGTTTTGTTTTGTTTTTGCGGTACGAGGGCCTCTCACTGTCGTGGCCTCTCCCGTTGCGGAGCACAGGCTCCGGACATGCAGGCTCAGTGGCCATGGCTCACGGGCCTAGCTGCGCTGCGGCATGTGGGATCTTCACGGACCGGGGCACGGACCCGTGTCCCCTGCATCAGCAGGCGGACTCTCAACCACTGCGCCACCAGGGAAGCCCCCGTCCCTATTCTTTTGTCTCTGTTTTTTTCTTTCACCCTACCCAGGAAGGTGGGGAGTTTCTTGCCTTTAAGGAGGTCTGAGGTCTTTTGCCAGCATTCAGTAGGTGTTCTGTAGGAGCTGTTCCACATGTAGATGTATTTCTGATGTATTTGTGGGGAGGAAGTTGATCTCCACATGTCACTCTTCCGCCATCTTTAAGCTCCCAACCCGGGGAGAAAATTTTAATCAAAAATAAACTATACTTTGAGACTACTTTGTAAAATAAATATGGGCAAACTTGTATGTTATAATACAGTTCTTTTGGTTTATATCTTGGGTTCATCTCAAGGGACTACTTAAAAAGATTGTGAGCACTTAATATCAGTATTTTCTTCCTTGATTATTGATAACACTTAGAATAATACTCCTACTGGTTCTATTTCTACAGTCAAATTGATTAAAACTCATTTATCACTATAAAGAGACAAATATTTCAAGACATTGGACCAGGTTTTCAGGCTCTCTCCTGTCTCCTCAGTCTTAGAACACTTAGTTACCACTTCCATAAATTTGTACGATGCCTCAGGATCTTAGAGAGGATTTTATTATACTTGCTTTTCATTATGACCCAAAACATTTATCTTTCCAGTTATTGATTTCCCAGTCCAAAGCTTAAGAGAATTCAGTTTTCCTAATCAGCAAGTCATTCTTGAAGTAAATTTTTATTTCAACAACAGGATGAAACAATCAGTATAGGGCCACATCTACTCAAATGATAGTTAATAGATCACATTTAGCATATGAGTAGAAGAATGCCAAATACATGCTGATAGAAGTTATTACATATTTCATGGGTTTTTGTTTTATATAAGAGATTTATGTATTTGAATTATGGTGACTTTGTGAAATGTGGATTTTGCCTTATTTTACCCAGTGGGGACTTACTGTATTATTTACCATATTAAC
Source organism: Neophocaena asiaeorientalis asiaeorientalis (assembly GCF_003031525.2). Classification (NCBI taxonomy): domain Eukaryota; kingdom Metazoa; phylum Chordata; class Mammalia; order Artiodactyla; family Phocoenidae; genus Neophocaena; species Neophocaena asiaeorientalis. The sequence goes on from NW_020175039.1 coordinate 9,530,909, forward strand.
CAGTTCATATGTTACTTTTATTTTCTTATAGCCAGAGATTAAGGACATTCTATTATTCAAAAATATAGAAAAATATACTGGGGAGAGAAGAAAAGATGATGGAGTAGAAGGACCTGGAGCTCACTCCTCCCAAGAGCACACCAAAATCACAACTAACCGCTGAACAGCCATCAATAAAAAAGACTGGAACCTACCAAAAAAGATATTCTACGTCCAAAGACAAAGAGGAAATCACAACGAGATGGTAGGAGGCGTACACTTGTGTTATAATCCAATCCCATACCCCCAGGTGGGCAACCCACAAACTGGAGAATAATTATATCGCATTTCTCCCGTGGGAGTGAGTTCTGAGTGCCATGTCAAGCTCCCCAGCCTGGGGGTCTGGCATCAGGAGGAAGAACCCTGAGGGCATTCAGCTTTAAAGGCCAGTGGGTCTTGATTTCAGGAGCTCCACAGGACTGGGGGAAACAGACACTCCACCCTTGGAGGGTGCACACAAGGTCCCACACACACTGGGTCTCAGCACAAAAGAACTGACTCTATAGGAGCTTGGGCCAGACTTACCTGCAGGTCTTGGAGGGTCTCCTGGGGAGGCAGAGGGTGGCTGTGGCTCTCTCTTAGAACATAAATGCTGGTGGCAAATATGTCCAGGAATACGCATCTGAAGGCTGACATCTCGCTTGGGACATTAGCACTAAGACGGGCCCCACCCAACAGCCTGCAGCCTACAGTGCCAGGATGCCTCAGGCCAAACAACCAACAGGGTGGGAACACAGTCCCTCCCATCAGTAGACAGACTGCCTAAAGGCTTTCTGAGCCCACAGCCACCACGCTTGACACCAGTGGACCAACTCCACCCACCAGTGGGCAGGCACTGGCCCCTCCCACCAGGAAGCCTGCACAAGCCTCTAGACCAGCCTCACCCACCAGGGGGCAGCCACCAGAAGGAAGGAAACTATGATCCTGCAACCTGCAGAACTGAGTCTGTAAACACAGGTCAGAACCTATCCTGAAACCAGCTGGTCCCTGGCGCTTGACTGATGAGAGGGGAGTGTACTGCTGGGACACACAGGACATCCCCTACAGAGGGCCACTTCTCCAAGGTCAAGAAATGTAACTAAGCTACTATATACATAAAAATACAAATAGAAATTTAAATAAAATGAGATGGCAAAGGAATATGTTCCAGATGAAAGAACAAGATAGGACCCTAGAGTAATGGAGATAAAAATAAACAAATGAGACCTAATTAAACTTAAAAGCTTTTGCACAGCAAAGGAAACCATAAACAAAACAAAACAACAACCTACAGAATGGGAGAAAATATTTGCAAATGATGTGACTGACAAGGGATTAATCTCCAACATATACATACAGCTCAATATAAAAAAACAAACCTAATCAAAAAATGGGCAGAAGATCTAAAAAGATATTTCTCCAAAGAAGACATACAGATGGCCAAAAGGCACATGAAAAGATGTTCAACATTGCTAATTATTGGAGAAATGCAAATCAAAACTACAATGAGGTATCACCAGTCAGAATGGCTATCATCAAAAAGTTTACAAATAACAAATGCTGGAGAGGGTGTGCAGAAAAAGGAACCCTCCTACACTGTTGGTGGGAATATAAATTGGTATAGCCACTAATGGAGAACAGTATGGAGGTTCCTTAAAAAACTAAAAATAGAGCTATCATATGATCCTGCAATCCCCCTCCTGGGTATATATCCAGAGAAAAAAGATACATGCACCCCAGTGTTCACTGCAGCACTATTTACAATAGCCAAGACATGGAAGCAACCTAGGTGTCCATCAACAGACAAATGAATAAAGATGTGGCATATATGTATACAGTGGAATATTACCCATAAAAAAGAATGAGATAATGCCATTTGCAGCAACATGTATGGACCTAGAGATTATCAAACTAAGTAAAGTAAGCCAAACAGAGAAAGACAAATATCATATGATATTGCTTATATGTGGAATCTAAAAAATGATATTTACAAATGAACTTATTTATAAAACAGAAATAGACTCACAGACATAGAAAACAAACTTATGGTTACTAAAAGGGAGGGTGGGAGAGGGATAAATTAGGAGTTTGGGATTAAAATATACACATTACTATATATAAAATAGATAACCAATAAGGATATCTATTGGATAACAATTAACCTACTGTATAGCCCGAGGAACTATACTCAATATCTTGTAATAACCTATAATGGAAGAGAATGTTAAAAAAAGAATATATATAT